>NC_061508.1:352000594-352300594 GCF_022539505.1 Lolium rigidum
GGTATGTCTATAGAATGATACACAAAGCTGTTTACAGAAGATCAACACGACCTCCTACTTTACGGTGAGGTAAAACTTCAAATAAAGCTCCGGAAGAACGACTCGTAATCTAACTTATTGCTAACACTATCTCCGAGAGACTGAGCTTGCTATAGAATTCTAGCTACTTAGGTGCTAAGATTAGGGAAAGGCTCCCTTCTATTACTAGTCTAAGTTTCCACTTAAGTTGCTTGCAGCGAGTTGACTTCATTGACTTCTTTGCTTGGATTCTCCATCTTGTTGCAGTTGACTCCTTTGTCTTCGAGTTCCACGGTAGTTCATCCTCCGGTGCCTCCATAGCTAAGCGGGGATTTAAGAGTGGGATGAGTACGAGCGTACTCAGCAAGTTCATATTAAGGAATAGGTGTATCATGCACTAGCTACAGCCATAGACCAGAAAGTCATAGGCGAATGCAAGTTTTCATAATCATTTCTTAAAAAGGTTTATTTTATTCTGAAAACTATGCCCGTCAGTCTTCACAGGTTGACTAGAACTTCATGGAGTTCCTTTCCTGCCGCGTTCGCAGTTCCCTTCCCGGAACAGGGAATGACAGTCACAATTCAGTATCCTCTGCAGAGGTGCGTTACTTTTCCCATAAGAGAACTTATCCTTGATACCAACCGGGTGCGCTTTCCCGTCCACACTTCCTTGGTGTGGGGCCAGGTGTAAGATCCAAGCCAATCACTGCCTTCTCCGCGACCTCGCGGACCCACCCTTTTGTAAGTCTGTCCTCTCCTATATCTATGGGTAGACTAACACAGGCACTTGTTCTCTCCTATACCGTTAAGGTAGACCGATCCGAACAACTTATGTGCCCTGTCCTATACACCATAGATAGACCGATCCGGACAACCCTTACAATCCTTCATAGACCAATAATAAGTCTACCCTCTCCCGTATCTAATGGTAGACTCGTGCAGGACCACATGTCCCCACCTTTACCAAAGATAGACTGATCCGGGCAACCCTTATCACCAGATCCGTTGGCATGCGAGAGGGAAAAGATACGACTGACTTCCCCGAGCCATTATAGATCTTATGGTCAACGCGGTATGTACGGCGCTAGAATCACCGGACGGCATTGGTACTTAGTCCTAGATGAATAGTACCCGTGCAATGGAACCTCCACCATATCAACACATACCATGGTTCCATTGCCCACCACATAGTCATATTCATAATTGTAAAATAATACTTTGCTTTTCAATGCAGGAATGATAAGTATAGTACTTTGCATATAATTTGATAAAATTAATCAAATGACATGAGCAAGCGATGAACTTGCCTTTCTTGACTGCAAGATTATGCGAGCAAAAGCTTCGATACGTGAGAACTCCAAATTCTGAAATACCATCATTGTCCGGTAAGGACAATGTTTAAAGAATTGGCAAAGATGCTATAATGCATAATATGAGATGCAATTGTCCCGAGCGTAACCTAACCCCGATGATTTAGGATTGGGTGAGTTGTGAAGATTTCCTTAAAGTGTGTTGCACTTTTAGAGTTGTTTCTCAAACAAGGTTATTATTAGGGTTTGGTTATCTTAGCATCATAACAAGTGATATAAGGCATCATAATAATCATACACAAAGGAATAATGGTTGCATAACAAGTAAAGAGTAGTTGTCAATTTTAAGTTCTACGGGACATGGTTGATGATTACTTATTATATTTCAAAAGAATAACTTTTCAAGAACATGTTAATTAAGAAATAATAAGTGTTTCAAGTAAGGACTATTGGCTTCTATGGTTTGCTTGATATCTACTTCAAAAGAATAACTTTGGAAGAACATAAAGAAAAAGATCTACTACAAATAGGAGCTATGTGCTTCTAGGGTTTACTATTGGATTCATTTTGTTCACTAATAGGGACTAGTTTGTTCTTAAGTTGAATGGGTCCATATGCAACAAGTATTAACATGTTAATTACTATGGTTGATTATAGGTGATCATATTAAAGGATGGTTATCAAAGTGGTTCCATAAGTTAACCGTTAGGATTTACTATACCTTTCCATTTGTTTCACTAGATAATCAATAATGGGTTTCTAAGCTAGGTGGTTTATCATCCTTAAGTAGAGTTTAGCTGAGTAGGAGCATATGATGTGAATTACTACACAAGGTTTATATTATAGTTGATCTCTATGGTTCTACTAAACAATGGGGATTAAGGTTGATGACATGGAATTAAAATTTAAGGTTTATAATTACTAGATCATATAAGGCCAACTCAACATGAGTGCATGAAATGACAACCTTATTGGCAAAAGGAACTTGTATAACTTTAATAAGGCATGGACATGCATTTTATTTATTTTGTGGAGTTTATATGTAGAATATAAACATGATTTTTATTGGTTTCTTAAAGATTCTAAAATTAGTTGTTGGAGTTTTTATGACTTTAGATGTGATTGTGAAATCCTAATATTATTGATTTTAGAAAATAAAGGTATATCACTTCATATCATATTTAGGTTTAAGGATTTATTTTTTTAATGTTCTAAGAATTCTTAAAATGTGTTAGTTACTTTAAAATATTCATTAAAAATATAAGCAAGTACTAGATATCGATTATAATGCATTTATCTTAAATATATATATTTATGTTTTTATTAATACTAAGTTTTATTCATTAGATCATGTTAAAATAATAATGAACACATTTATTTCATGATTATGGTTAAAATAATATTTTGAACATTTTAGAAATTTAAACTAAGCATAAAAATATATTATTGAGTTCAATCTACAGTTCATATTTTTTTTTTGAAAGAAAATGTTTGTTTGATACCTTAGAGTATTTTTTTTATTCTCTACATCCAAATCAAATAGCTACACAAGTTATCTCTGCAAAATTAGGTTAGTGGATAGTTTCTTATAACGTGTGAATATTGAACCTACATCAGTGTATATGTATGAGTAGTGAATTAAATACATGTATGAATTATTGCTACACAATACTTAGTTAGGTTGGCTACAGCGAATGGGTCAATAACACATGCTCGTAATATTAACACGGATACACTAATCGGTTAGTTTGGGCCTAGCCCAAAGTGCATCTACGCACAAGTTAGGCACGCACACGACTCTGCCCTCACTCGCACTTTCCCCGTCGACCCCAACCTCCGGCACGGTGGCACGCACGCGACATCCAGCACTCCTCCGTGATGCGGCCGCCGCTTTCTCCCGGCTGCCTCCGGCCCACTCCGGCGCCGCCGCTGGCCGGATCTGCTCCGCCTCCTCATGCTCTACGAATCCCTCTCTTTGATTTGATTCCCATGACCCCAGTTGCTCGCCCACGACCCCGGAAATCCTAGTGGTCACCGGCGGTTTTACCGTCGCCCTGCTGCTACTCCGGCCGTCGCCGGTCTCCTCCTCCGACGCTGCTCCCCGGCGTGGCTTCACCACGGACCTCTCGGCCATCAGCCGCTTCCTCGGCGCCGCCTCCTTTTCCGCACGCGTGCCTCACGGCCACCCTAGCCCACGGATGGCTCGGTCGCCGGCGTGTTTCCGACGCCGCCGCGGCCAGGCTGCTGTGATGATGGTGAATTGGTGGTGTGGCGGCTACTCCGTCCTCGACGCCGGCTGGACGGTGCCGTGGGCGCAACCCCGGCGTCGACGGCTGCGACTATGCCTCTACTACACTGTGAGCTATTCCTCTTTTCTTTTTGTGCTCATAGCTAATGCTATCTGGTTACTACTAGACTGTAGTTGTACTGGTTCATTCACTTGATTATTGAAAGCTTATGGTCATGAGGTGATATTGGTGATATATATATGGGTATAATGCTGCTAGATGATCCAGTACCTTGTGCTTGTTCCAATGCCTCAGTGTGAATCATCCCAACACGTGTCGTTATGTCTTTAAATGATCTGTGCTCTTATATTTATAGTACTGCCCATGATTGGAGAATTATGCTGCTGACATGATACTTGTTCATAGTGGTCCTGGTTCATCCATTTGATGAACTGGATATACTGGTTATGCTGTAAGGGTGCTACTGAATTATGGGAAAGGTTAACTGAACCTTTGGTTCAGTTCTGGACGGTCATATTGTGTTCTAGCTGATGTGTGTGAGCAACTTATTATACTGGTAATTCTTGGTAATGCTGAATCCATTGAAATGTTGTAGTGGATTATTTCCACTCATATATGAATTGATCATTGTCCGGTAGATGCTTTAGATGATCTGATCATGTACCTACATGATCATGTAATGTGCAAAGTGTTGGAATTTATCCCATGGACAGATTGGTTGCTTATAAAGGGATGCTTTATTTGTTGACTTGCTTATACTTAAGCTGATGATTTTGTAGCTGTCCAATATGACAGTGAATATATGCTAGCAATGATTCCTAGTTGAATTAACGAAGAAAATGATTTAAATTTACTTGGCAAGATTTGCAAGTGTGGCTACTTGTTGGAGTTGTACTCGTCCACATGACAAGTGGTTAATTTGGATAGTTGTCTGGCTGTGCAAGCTAGGAAATTAGCTTGATGTGCTTGTGTTGAACAACTTGGTGGCTTCTGCTGCTTTTAGATCTGCTGCTGTGATGCCTTCCTGGTGGAGTGTACATAGCAGTAGATCTAAACAGCATGATGTGCTGCTATATGTCCTTGCCAATTTTCTCGTGATCTAATACTGATAAGAACATATGCTTGTGCTTGATCTCTTGGCCCCGCCTGTGATGCAAAGGCTGAGGCACAATTTATTTGATAAGAACGGATACTATTTGTGATGGTTTATAAGATTCTCTGTGATGAATATTGCATAGCACTTCTATGCAGATCCGAGAGAAATAGATCCTTCCAATCCTCCTAGATAAAAATCTGGTGGAAGGGTAGTTGGATTGGTTGTTTGTGTATTATTCCCCTTTTCCCCCTTATTTATGTGCTCATGCAAAACTAAGAACAGATGCTATGCTTAACTTGTTGCCTAACAACCTCGCTGTTGGAGAGTAGGTTGATCTTGCTTGATGTTCATCCGGCTTTGCTGCTGATCTTGGCGTCCACCTCCTCCATGGGCTGTGCCTCGCTACTCTTGGGCTCTTATTGTCACCATGGTTCTCCTTGCAACTTTGGCTGTGATCTTGATACTGATTTCCTAAATGGTTGACTGGGAATGATTTGTGGTATTGGTCGTTGAACTGAGGTTGATGTTCTTGGATGGACAAGGGAAGTAGTTGATGGATTGATTTTGTGATGAACTAAGCAACTGTGTGCTGCAAGAAAATTTCCTTTTATATGGTATCCTGGAGGTGTGCTTGGCTGACACCTATGCCATGCAATGTTGTGAGTGTGCTGCCTGCTTGCATGGTGCAAGTCCCAACCTGATACATTCCCCCTGGTGGATGTGCTCAGCCAAGGAAATATCTACCTTCTCTTTTCCTCTTTTTTTTTAATCCACTGCCGTTTGGCATATCCATTGGTTTGTCTTTGCTGTGCAGGTTTCCAATTTGAGAAGAAAAGAGAATGATCAAGACTTAGTTTAGGCTTTTATTTTTTTCTTTCCTTTTTAGAACTTGTAAGTATATTTGTAATATTCTTTTATTCTTTTGTAAAGACATTGTATTATTGTGTGAATATCAATAAAGAAACATTTTCTTTGTTGTAGAATATCCTTAATAATGTATTTTGTCTTTATGATCCTTTTAATATTGGATGATGTAATTAAATGTTAAATACTTTATGTATTTTGAGTTTTATATTTTGTTTGATTAAACATGTTGTATGTTATATAATGGTCTAGAATTCAAATTCCATTACCAATTTCAGTTTGATTTCTTATCACTCACATTTGAATTGAATTCAAATTGTGTTCCCCAAAATCAAATAGTTCAATAAAGGTCATGTCGAAGTTTATTACACTCACGTCGAGTACTAACTCAATTCCACCGACGTAAGAGAAACCTCGATCACCTTGATGGGTTTAAGCAAAGATCACAGTGAAGTTTATAGCGCTTAACTTGATGATCTACTTCAATTCCAACAAGTCAAGTGAAACTTCAGATACTGTGGTAAGTTTTATTTGAAAGCGCGAAAATTCCCCAGATTTTCTATGCATGAATGCAATGCACACTTCTCTAATCTCTCTTTTTGTAGCCTCTAAACTTGGGATATTACACCTAATTTGGGCGATACCGGTGGTGGTTTCGTACAATGCGGTAGGGAAGCCTCCGATGGTGGCGGCGCCGAGGTTGAGGAATATTTGGAGAAAGAAAGTGTGCGGCGATGGTCGAAGCTCTCGAGAGTTTCGGTGGCGAGCGGAGCGGCGAAGGAAGATGAGGTGGGGTGATACACCTCAAACGTATCTATAATTTTTTATGCTCCATGCTTGTTTTACACCAATTTCTATATGTTTTGTTTACACTTCGTTTCGTCTTTATAAATTTTCTGGAACTAACCTATTAACAAGATGCAATAGTGCCAGTTTCCAGTTTTCTGCTGTTTTTGTATTTCAGCAAAGTTGTACATGAAATATTTTTGGAATTGGACGAAACAAACGCCGAAGTTCCTATTTTACCGAAACAAAGACGGAGTCCAGAGGAGAGACGAAGGGGCGCCAGGAGGCAACCACACCGGGCCTAGGCTCGACCCCCCGCCGCTCCTAGGGGTAGTGTGGCCCCCGGGTACCCACCGACCTTGCCCTTCCGCCTGTTCATTCACCTTCTCGGTAAAGCCTAAATACCCGAGCCTCCATCCACGAAAAGTTCTATCGCGGACGCCATCGCCGACCCTAGCTTGCGAGGGTTCTGAAGCTCTTCCGGCACCCTGCCGGAGAGGGAGATCATCACCGGAGGCCTCTACATCTCCATGCCCGCCTCCGAAGTAATGCGTGAGTAGTTCATCCCTGGACTACAGATACATAGCAGTAGCTAGATGGTTGTCTTCTCCAATTTGTGCCTCGTGTTTAGATCTTGGAAACTGCCTATCATGATCAAGATCATCATTATGTAATGCTACATGTTGTATTTGATGGGATCCGATGAATATTGAATACTATGTTGAGATTGATTATATACTTGTCAAATGTTATTTGTGATCTTGCATGCTCTCCGTTGCTAGTAGATGCTCTCGCCAAATATGTACTTGTGACTCCAAGAGGAAGTATTTATGCTTGATAGTGGGTTCATGCCTCTAGTAATCTAGAAGAGTGATAATAACTAAGGTTGTAGATGTGTTGTTGCTACTAGGGAGAAAACAACAATGCTTTGTCTAAGGATAATTCTATTGTTTACTTTACACACATTGCTTAGTGCGATAATTTGCTGCTTGCACCTTAATACTGAAAGGGGTGCGGACGCTACTCATATACGCAGTTGGATTACGGTCTATGTATTATGTTGTAATGCCCAAATAAATTTCATAGTAATCATCTTGTCATGTATGGTCTTTATTCTGTCAATTGCCCAGCTGTAATTTATTCACCCAACATGTTATTTATCTTTATGGAGAGACACCTCTAGTGAACAATGGACCCCGATCCTTTCTTTTACACTGATAAAATCATCTACTGCAATCACCTATTTTGTTTACTTACTGCAAGCACTGTATTCTTTAATTCCACTTCAAACAAACATCTCTTTACACACTATACGATTAATCATTTGTTTTCAGCAAAACCGGTGAGATTGACAACCTCACTGTAAGTTGGGGCAAAGTATTTTGGTTGTGTTGTGTGCAAGTTCCACATTGTTGCTGACGCCGGTAGCGCGCCCTACCACAAGTCAGCTAGAAACACCTTCAGAAGTCACTCCTTTCTCATACTGGTCGATTAAATCTTGGTTCCTTACTGAGGGAAAATTTTCTACTGTGCTCATCATACCTTCCTCTTGGGGTTCCCCAACGGTGTGCTTTGCACTCATCATGGGGTAAAAGAGAAAAGGAATTGCCGGAGGGGTATTTATACCCTCGGTGGGATCGTGGGACGTGGATCCAATACACCCACGATCCCACTAACTTGACACATGGCGTTGTGATACACACGTGTATCCGACCACACGGATGGCCACAGGGATCGCCAGTGGGTGTATTAACTACGTGTGATTACCACAATAGGGCTACACATTAGCCTAGGTGATTTGACCGCCCTAACGGCTATGGCGTCAGGAATAGTGCCGCATGTCTCCGACAGCCTATGAGTTACGAGATATCCCGATACATCCGATGGCGGGAAATAATTTTAGAGAAGCGTCGGTTAGAGACCGGCTACATGGTGAAAGGCTTCGGTTTAAAGATATTCCGGATTGGAAGTAGGTTGGCAGAGAAGTTGTCGATTTAAATTGAAACCGGGATGGTTAAACTAGTACAAAAGTTTCATCAGTAAAGCTGTTGCGGTCCATCAGCTCGCACCAATGGACCACACCAGGTTCGGGGACTAATGTCAGGGGATGACCCCCGGTAGGTCAAAAGCATGGCAAATATGCCTAAGTCATGCAACTAATAACCGGTTTACGTAAGTAATCCGGAGAAACATGATACTCGCTAAAAAATGAGGGCGACCGGGTTAAAGGTCGGCCAGATTGTGCGATACGGGATACCGGAATAAGAGATACCGGCATACCTCAAGCCGGAAGAGTTAAAGTTAATCCGGACTGTGTCAACATAGACGAAAGAAGAAGATCCGGCATGCTTAGATATAACCGAAAGGGGGTCCGGTATAGGGCCAACGGTCATATGCCGGTCCCGGAGTCAAAGATCCGATCATGCCACTACATGACATCGAAGAGGTACGGAGGATCTCTTTTATGACGTGAGTCTCGCGAGCTTCCAACTGAAGCCACAACATGCGGATGACGAAGATGCTACAGTGCACATACTAGCGAGAGGTCGGCGCCACAGAGGACAGGGAAGGACAACACGATCCCAGAGTCAAAGCTATAGTCCAAGACCGGCTGATGTAGGCTGAGATTCCCTGTACCCGGGTTTCTTCTCATATAAGCCTCCTCTCCACTATATAGGGAGAGGTGGCACTCCCTTGCACGGAAGGATACGATCTGGTAACTCCCTTGGTAGAACATCTTCTTCTACCTCTAGCCAAGGGCTTGAGGATCACCATTGTAATTCCTTGTGAGATTATACAGATCAGATAGGCAGGAGTATGGGTGTTACCTCCTCACGAGGGCTCCGAATCTGGGTAAAACCCTTGTGTCTTTGTGTGTTCATTCTCCATCTCCCCCTCCTTCGGATCCCTCAGTGCACATCGACCCCAAGATAAGCCTACCCATGACATTTGTTTGTTCACCATGATGACATAGATTGCGAGTTATGACACTAGCGACTAGGTCGAAACTTGATAACTTTGTCACTTGCCTCCTCCGGATGGGTTTAAGAGGCATGTATATAGTTCAAAAACTGCTTTGATTATTATTTTTGTCAATAAAATATAGAAAATATGTCACAAAATTATATCATTGAAAACCTCAATTGAATATGAGTCTAATGCTATAAATTTTGTAGATACATATTTTTATTTTTTTTACCACATTAAATATCGATGTTTGATTTAAACTGCGTGCGCAGATGTTAAACCAATCTGGAGGGTGTAATTGGTATGGAATTTATTCGGTATCTTTAGACCATCAACCTAATTAAGGGGGTCCAACGCAGCAACATGAGTAGAGACTCCTGCAGTAGCTATGCCAATGCTTCTGGGGATCAAGTTCATAGCAATGTAAAACACACCAGTAAGTACCCTTCTCGCAGGGATACACAAACGCGCACTTGGGTTTTTCGAAACGGAACGGCTCGAGTCCTGCAAAAGCAACATATATGTAAGCACATCTTAGAATATGGACATATTCTGATTTCAGACTTGTGCATGCAGGGATCGAAAAGGAAGAGCAAAATTAGGGTGTGTATGGCCGGGTTGCTACTACGTACGAGGAGTAGTGTCAGTTCCATGGCATGATTCAAAGGTAGAAGACAGTATTGCAAGCACCAGGAATGCAACTGCCATGGAGCACACGACCGTCCTCACAGTGTTGCTGCTCATCTTCACTGGTGTTCGCTCACTTCTATTCGTGTTCTACATACCTTGCTATTTATAGAGAGACACGATGAAGTCTGCGTAGGATCTTGTTTTTCACTTATCTAATGAATTGATGAATTAATGATGGCATATCTTTATTGCATCGTGTCTTTATTAATTAATATACTGCAAATCATGGAGTACTAGATACAGATATATATTATATGTATTACACCATTAATGTTGGTGTTGGCCTTTTTATATAAGAATCTTTTACCTAGAAATAAAAAAAAACCCCAGCTACATGATATTCCTGGCTTCTCAGGCAACCACGTCGCCTCTTTTTCCCACCTTGTTCGGTCACACATGCCTCCGTTGCGTCTGGATTCTCCTTTCTTTGATGGGATGTGCTATATACCGAGCTGGTCGGCACCTATGAGGTGCCGCACACCCCGAGAACGTATATGGGCTTGGCCCAATTTCGTTGATCATTTTGTTGTTTGTTTCGTTTCCGTTTTGATCAACCAAATCCATCCCCTGGTTTGTTGCGTTTCCACGTTAGCCTTTTGTCCGTCATTTTGGATACCGATTTTCCTACTGTTAGGACATTTTTCATTTTTGGATTGACATATAGAACAGAAACTATACTGATTCTTCCCGTTTGTATATCGAGCTAATTATTCGTACCGTATTGCCTAGAAGCAAAGATAATAGCTGAGAACTAAACTGTATGGATTCTTCACTTGTTGGTACGCTTTTGTACGGTTTCATGTGTACATGGAAAGTAGAAAATTTGACAAACAATGACAAAAAAAATTATATAATTTGGGGGAAAAACGGTTTCCTCCTCTCGCCCCCGCGAGGGAAACCCTAGGTAGCCGCTGCCAACCCCCCTCCCCCACCCCTCCTTCCTTGTCCCGCCGCCATGGGGCGTGGCCGGGCTCTGCCAGGTCATTGCTAGCGGCGGCGGGGCCTTCTCGTCCCATGGCGTGGTGGATCAGCGCAGGAAGGATCCTCCCTGGTTAGACGTGGTGCGGTCGTCGGGCACCACGGAGTGCCGACTGCTCGATGCGCGGCGGCGTGAGCGGCGGCGCTCCAAGGGCATCGTTGACGCGGTGGACAACGACCTGGGCGCCAGTATAGGCGACGTCCTAGTGATGGTGGTGCTAGCCGCCGGCGACGGGCCATGCCGGCGGTGGAAGTGCGACGTGGGATGGACCAAATGGGCGTAAGCCCTAGGTCGGTCTTCTCCTTTCCCTCTCCGTCATCTTGGTTGTCGCTGGTGGATGGTTGGCCGGCTGCAAGGTGTCTCGCCGCGTAGCCTTGGTCGGCGGCGCTGGGCCCGACCTGAATAAAAAAGCATGAACTATTTCTTAACATGAATGGTTTCATACCATGAACGGATTCTTGGCATGAACTAATTCTTAGTATGAATGGGTTTTTTCCTTGAACATAAATGACACATGAACGGATTCTTAAGACGGGGTGTTGGCGTGAACGGATTCTCAGCATGAACATTATTTTTTGGCTTGAACATAAATAAAGCATGAACATGTTTTTCTTGGCATGAACGGATTGTTCATATGAATGGTTCCGTACAATGAACGGATTCTTGTCATGAACGGTTTCCTGCCTTGAACAAAAATAAAAAGCATGAAGTATTTCTTAACATGAACGGTTTCATACCTTGAACGAATTCTTGGCATGAAATAATTCTTAGCAGGTTTTCTTCCTTGAACATAAATAAATAAATGACGCATGAACGGATTCTTAAAACGGATTGTTGGCACGAATGTATTCTTAGCTTGACATGATTGTTCACATAAACAGCTTTGAACAATGGACATATTCTTGTCTTGAATGGATTCTTGCCATGAACTTGAACAGAAATAAGAAAACATGAACTAATTCTTGCATCAACAGTTTGGTAGCACGAATGGATTCATGCCATGAACTAATTCTTAACACGACCTATTTTCTGCATTGAACAAAAAAAAACAAACATGAACGGATTCTTCGCATGGATGAATTGTTATGATTTTTCGAACATTTTCCGAACTTGAACATTTTTTGAGATTGAACATTTTTTTGAATATTTTAATAAATTTGATATTTTCGAATTTTAACATTTTCGAGATTGAATATTTTAAAATTTGAACATATTTCGAATTTGAACGTTTTTCGAAGTTGAACATTTTTCGAATTTGACCATTTTTTAATTTTATTTTTTACTAAAATCTGCACATTTTTCAAATTTAGACATTTTAAATTTTAGTATTTGTCAAATCTTAAAAAAGAAAGGAAAAGAAACAGAAAATAAAAAAAAACGGAACCAGGACTCATACGCCCAGGGGGGAAATGCGATAGAAACTAGGATAACTGAAGAACCAGCACAGTAGCGGGATATGGGCCGGCCCAGCAGAAGCGCGGGGGTGTGCGGCATGCCGTATACACCGACCTGGTCGGTGTATAGGCTTTGCCTTCTTTGATCCCCTATCCCGCTGTCTAGTGTGGGCTGGATTGACGTGGGCTTTACCGACGTGGGCCGAAAGTTCGCTCATGACCTCGCACTTCTGGAAGTCTGCTCGTGGACTCGTGGGCTCGCGGTCTCGCTGGACGTTCGTCCTCAATAAATGAAAGTAGTCACCGTATCTTAAAAAAAATGTTGTTCGTACTTCCTCAAAAAACTTTGTTCGTATTTCCTCAAAAAAACGTTGTTCGTATTTCTATTGGTGGCTGGCAGTAACTCCTCCGCCACCGCAACCGTCGGGCCTCCTCACCACGAATGTTCACACGGTGACCTTAGAGCATCTCCAGTAGCGTCCCCCAAAGCGGTCCCCAAACGACACCAGATTGAACGTTTAATGGACGTCTCCACTTTGTGTCGCGCTTGAGACGCGTCTCTTCCCAGCCGCGTCCCCAAACACACCCGAAACTTTTTTATATTAAAATAACTTTTTTTTTGGTTTTTGTTGCATTTTCATTTAAATAGATAGGAGGAACATTACACAAACTAATACATAGCTTGGAACATGGTTAATTATTATAAAATTAGGAAACCAAATGTGTGTTCGCTGCCAAAAAAGAACACTCTCAGACACTCTCAGTCACCTCACCAAAACTGGGAAATCCAGCTGGCTGTAAGAATGCTATGTATTTATTCTTTGATGCGTAGGAAGAACATACAGAAACCTACAGTAGTGGCTTCAATTAGTGGACGGCCATCTTCTCTGCAAAGAAAAGAAGACTTGCCATGTTCAATCATCGTCCTCTTTATCGTCGGTGTGGTAGTGCTGGCAGCAGGACGTGTCGTCGAACACCTTCACGTTCTTCTCGTCGTCGCTTTGGTAGCAGAAGGTGAGAACGCAGCCGGCTTGGAGGTCGTGGGAGCGCGTGAACTTCTCCCAGCCGGTGTGGAGTACATCTTACCGAGCCAGTCGAAGAGCACGTCCACCAGCCACCGGCAAAAGCCGCAGCCAGCCTCCCGCAGCTGCAGCGCGGCCGGCTCGTTGACAGCGATGAACTCGGTGAACTTGTTCGGTAGCTTTTGGATACCGAGTGGGTCGCCATTGAGGACGACTATAACTCGAACTCCCACTCCTCCTCGAAAGATGACGACGGCGCAGGCGACCATTAGTACGTCTCAAAGGTATCTATAATTTTTGATGCTACATGCTTGTTTTACACCAACTCCATTATGATTTACTTACACTTCGTTACACTTTTATACATTTTCCGACACTAACCTATTGACAAGATGCCATACTGCTAGTTCCATGTTTTATGTTTTTTTTTATTTCAGAAAATTCGTATAGGAAACATTCTCGGAATTGCACGGGACAAAAGCCGAAGTCAATATTTCTCTGTAAGGAAGACAGAGACCGAAGGCACTACTAGGAAAACCATCACCACCGGCGAAGCAAATTAGCTTACTGCCGGAGCACACTGCTGTGCCAGCGCTAATAGGCCGGTGATAAGTGTTTTCTTCTGGCGCAGCTCCAGATTCGCCGGTGGTACCACCTAATAGGGCCGACGCACGACTTTGGTTCGCCAGGGATAGCAGATAAATTAAATTTAAAAAAATTTGGTCCACCCCGTGGCCGACCAGATCGAGACTGCACCGACCGATCAAACTCCACGTTTATACAGATCGAGTACATTTACAAAGATCACCCTAGACTAAAAACAAAAAAGCAATCAAGTCCGGCTCCCTCGCCGGCAACCGTTCCCTCGCCGGCGACCGTTCCCTCGCCGGCGACCGGTCCCTCGCCGGCAACCGTCCCCTCGCCGGCGACCGGTCCCTCGCCGGCTACCTGGTGGTTGTGCCCTATCGAGTTGAACATCCCTGCGCGGATGTCCCGTAGCCGCGGCGAGGACTGGGCCGGTGCCAGCAGCGCGGCGCTGCCGCTCCCTCCTGGAGGTTCTTGTTGCCCCGGACGCGCCCCGCCTGGAGCCGCCGTGCACGCCGCCACGCTCGCGCCCTGGCTGGAGCCTCCGCAAGCCGCTCGCCTGCGACCCGCCTGGAGCCACCGTGCACGCCGCCACGCCCTGGCCGGAGCCGCCGCCGCAAGCTGCCTCACCTGCGACCCGCCCGCGACCCACCCGGAGCCACCGCGCACGCCGCCTCGCCCGCTCCCCGCCCGGAGCCGCCGCAGCACGCCGCGCACACCGCCTCGAGCGCGCAGGGAACCGCCGGATCTCGAGAGGCGCGCGGTGATGTGCTCCTCCACCGCCGGTGTGCTCCTCCGCCGCCTTTGTGGTGGTGGAGGTGTGTGTTGTGCGGTGGTGCAGGTGAAGTGTGGGGAGGTGTGTGGTGGTGAGAGTGTGTGGTGTGCCGTGTGCGGTGGTGAGAGTATGTGGTGTGCGGTGGTGAGCGTGTGGTGGTGGTGTGCTGCGTGGGGTGGCATGCGTAGTGCGGTGCGTGTGCCCACGCGCGTGTGAACTAATACCGGCGCACTCACAACTAGTTCCGCCGGCAGCAATAAATTGAGTGATACTGTGTAGGGAGTGCGATTTGTCTGCCATTATCACCGGCGCACAAAACTGCTGGTCCGCCGGCCATACTAGGATACCACCGATGCAACGAATAAGTGGTGCGCCGGCAGTAAATAGCGCCGGTGCATCACTTATTTTGTGCGTCGGTGGTATTATTTACAGCTATAGCATGTTTCCTAGTATTGAGGGGGGACGAAGAGGCGCCACAGGGCGGCTAAGCCACCCCATGGCGCGTCCTAGGGGGGGCCCTCACCGAGGGGTGGTGTGCCCCCCAGGAGGCCACCGACCTCGCCCTTCCGCCTATTTATTCAAGATCTCGGGAAAAATCTAAACACATGAGTCTCCATC
The DNA here is from genome assembly GCF_022539505.1 of Lolium rigidum. Classification (NCBI taxonomy): domain Eukaryota; kingdom Viridiplantae; phylum Streptophyta; class Magnoliopsida; order Poales; family Poaceae; genus Lolium; species Lolium rigidum. The sequence goes on from NC_061508.1 coordinate 352,015,948, forward strand.
CACGAAAATTTCCGCCGTGGCAGCCATCGCAGAACCCATCTCGGGAGGGATCTAAAGTCCTTCCCGGCACCCTGCCGGAGGGGGAAATCATCACCGGAGGCATCTACATCACCATGCTCGCCTCCGAAGTGATGCGTGAGTAGTTCATCCCTGGATTATGGGTCCATAGCAGTAGCTAGATGGTTGTCTTCTCCAATTTGTGCCTCATGTTTAGATCTTGTGAGCTGCCTGACATGATCAAGATCATCTTTATGTAATGCTACATGTTGTGTTTGCTGGGATCCGATGAATATTGAATACTATGTGGAGGTCGATTATATATTTATGACATATGTTATTTGTGATCTTGCATTCTCTCCGTTGCTAGTAGAAACTCTGGCCAAGTAGATACTTGTGAATCCAAGAGAGAGTATTTATGCTCGATAGTGGGTTCATGCCTCTAGTTTTCTGAAAGAGTGACAATAACTTCTAAGATTGTAGATGTGTTGTTGCAACTAGGGAGAAAATAATAATGTTTTATCCGAGGGTAATTCTATTGTTTACATTACACACAATGCTTAACGCAATTATCTGTTGCTTGCAACTTAATACTGAAAGCGGTGTGTACGCTAACCGGAATGTGGATTTTAGTCATAAATGCAGTTGGATTATGGTCTATGTATCATATTGTAATGCTGATGTCTACGCACGCTTCTATTCCTGTAGACAGTGTTGGGCCTCCAAGAGTAGAGGTTTGTAGAACAGCAGCAAGTTTCCCTTAAGTGAATCACCCAAGGTTTATCGAACTCAGGGAGGTAGAGGTCAAAGATATCCCTCTCAAGCAACCCTGCAATTACGATACAAGAAGTCTCTTGTGTCCCCAACACACCTAATACACTTGTCAGATGTATAGGTGCACTAGTTGGGCGAAGAGATAGTGAAATACAAGTAATATGGATGAATATGAGTGGTAATAGCAATCTGAAATAAAGATGGCAGCAAGCAAACATGTAACAGAACTTGTTGGAAACGGTGTTTCAATGCTTAGAAACAAGGCCTAGGGATCATACTTTCACTAGTGGACACTCTCAACATTGATCACATAACTGAATAGATAAATGCTACTTTCTCTACACTCCCTTGTTGGATAACAATCACCATTCATTGTGTAGGGCTACAAGAGCTCCCTCTAGCCGGAGTGAACAAGCTCCACAACATTCGGTGTTCATATTTAAGTAACCTCTAGAGTGCATAATAGACCATTGCAGTTTAGACCGAGTACTAACATAGCATGCACACTGTCACCATCAGCTATGAAAGGGGGAATAGATCGCATCAATACTATCATAGTAATAGTTAACTCCATAATCTACAAGAGATTACAATCATAACCTATGCCAAGTACTACATGATGCACACACTGTCAACATTACATCATGGAGGAGGAATAGAGTACTTTAATAACATCACTAGAGTAGCACATAGATTAATAGTGATACAAGCTCATCATATGGATCTCAATCATGTAAGGCAGCTCATGGGATCATTGTATTGAAGTACATGGGAGAGAGATTAACCACATAGCTACCGGTACAGCCCTTAGCCTCGAGGGAGAACTACTCCCTCCTCATCATGGGAGAGAGTGATGGCGATGAAGATGGCGGCGGTGTCGATGGAGATGACTCCGGGGGCAATTCCCCGTCCCGGCAGGGTGCCGGAACATAGACTTCTGTCCCCCGAATTGGAGTTTCGCGATGGCGGCGGCGTCCCTGGAGTCTTTCTGGAGTTTCGTCAATCGGTCTCGAAGTTTTAGGTCACGAGGGGTCTTATAGGCGAAGAGGCGGAGTCGGAAGGGTCCTGGGGAGCCCACACAATAGGGGGCGCGCCCCCCCTTGGCGATGCCGCCTTGTGGGGTGGGGCCCCCTGGCTCCCCTCTGGCCCCTCTTCGGTGCTCTGGAAGCTTCCGTGAAATATAAGATCGTGGGCCTTGATTTCGTCCAATTCCGAGAATATTTCCTTTGTAGGATTTCTGAAACCAAAAACAGCAGAAAACAGGAACTGGCACTTCGGCATCTCGTCAATAGGTTAGTTCCGGAAAATGCATCAAAACGTTATAAAGTGTGAACAAAACATGTAGGTATTGTCATAAAACAAGCATGGAACATCAGAATTATAGATACGTTGGAGACGTATCAGCATCCCCAAGCTTAGTTCCTACTCGCCCTCGAGTAGGTAAACGATAAAAAAAAAATTCTGTAGCGACATGCTACTTACATAATCTTGATCATACTATTGTAAAGCATATGAGATGAATGCAGCGATTCGAAGCAATGGTAAATACAATGAGTAAACAACTGAATCATATATCAAAGACTTTTCATGAATATTACTTTCAAGACAAGCATCATTAAGAATTCCATAAAAGTTAACTCATAAAGCAATAAATTCTTAGTAGAAAGCTTTGAAGCAAAACAAAGGAAGATATAAGTTTCAGCGGTTGCTTTCAACTTCAACATGTATATCTCATGGATAATTGTCAACACAAAGTAATATGATGAATGCAAATAAGCAAGTATGTAAGAATCAATGCACAGTTAACACAAGTGTTTGCTTCTAAGATAGAAAGAAGTAGGTGAACTGACTCAACATAAAAGTAAAAGAATGGCCCTTCGCAGAGGGAAGCAGGGATAAAATCATGTGCTAGAGCTTTTCAAGTTTTGAAATCATAAAGAGAGCATAAAAGTAAGTTTTTAGAGGTGTTTGTTGTTGTCAACGAATGGTAGTGGGCACTCTAACCCCCTTGCCAGACATACTTTCAAAGAGCGGCTCCCATGAAATTTTTATTTTTGGGTGACACTCCTTCCAACCTTTGCTTTCACAAGCCATGGCTAACCGAATCCTCGGGTGCCTTCCAACAATCACATACCATGAAGGAGTGTCTATTTATTTTAGTTTTATTTAGAGATGACACTCCTCCCCACCTTTACTTTCTCAAGCCATGGCTAACCGAATCCTCGGGTGCCTTCCAACATTTCACATACCATGGAGGAGTGTCTATTTGCAAAATTATGAAGGTTAATTAATTGGGGCTGGGAACCCCATTGCCAGCTCTTTTTGCAAAATTATTGGATAAGCGGATGAAGACACTAGTCCATTGGTGAAAGTTGCCCAACAAGATTGAAAGATAAAACACCACATACTTCCTCATGAGCTATAAAACATTGACACAAATAAGAGGTAATAACTTTTGAATTGTTTAAAGGTAGCACACGAAGTATTTACTTGGAATGGCAGAAAATACCATGTAGTAGGTAGGTATGGTGGACACAAATGGCATAGTTTTTGGCTCAAGGATTTGGATGCACGAGAAGTATTCCCTCTCAATACAAGGCTTAGGCTAGCAAGGTTGTTTGAAGCAAACACAAGTATGAACCGGTACAGACAAAACTTACATAAGAACATATTGCAAGCATTATAAGACTCTACACTGTCTTCCTTGTTGTTCAAACACCTCACCGGAAAATATCTAGAGTCTAGAGAGACCAATCATGCAAACCAAATTTCAACAAGCTCTATGGTAATTCTTCATTAATAGGTTTAAACTACATGATGCAAGAGCTTAAACATGATCTATTTGAGAGCTCAAAACAATTGCCAAGTATCAAATTATTCAAGACATTATACCAATTACCACATGAAGCTTTTTCTGTTTCCAACCAAATAACAATGAACGAAGCAGTTTCACCCTTCGCCATGAACATTAAAAGTAAAGCTAAGAACACCAGTGTTCATATGAATGAGCGGAGCGTGTCTCTCTCCCACATAAGCATGAATTTATTCAGAAAATGAAAATAACAAAACGAAAATAAAAGCACACAGACGCTCCAAGTAAAGCACATAAGATGTGACCGAATAAAAATATAGTTTCACTAGAGGTGACCTGATAAGTTGTTGATAAAGAAGGGGATGCCTTTGGCATCCCCAAGCTTAGATGCTTGAGTCTTCTTGAAATATGCAGGGATGAACCACGGGGGCATCCCCAAGCTTAGACTTTTCACTCTTCTTGATCATATTGTATCATCCTCCTCTCTTGACCCTTGAAAACTTCCTCCACACCAAACTCAAAACAAACTCATTAGAGGGTTAGTGCATAATCAAAAATTCACATGTTCAGAGGTGACACAATCATTCTTAACACTTCTGGACATTGCACAAAGCTACTGGAAGTCAATGGAACAAAGAAATCCATCAATCATAGCAAAAGAGGCAATGCGAAATAAAAGGCAGAATCTGTCAAAACAGAACAGTCCGTAAAGACGAATTTTTCTGGGGCACTTAACTTGCTCAGATGAAAAAGCTCAAATTGAATGAAAGTTGCGTACATATCTGAGGATCACGCACGTAAATTGGCAGATTTTTCTGAGTTACCTACAGAGAATACTACTCAAATTCGTGACAGCAAGAAATCTGTTTCTGCGCAGTAATCCAAATCTAGTATCATCTTTACTATCAAAGACTTTACTTGGCACAACAATGCAATAAAATAAAGATAAGGAGAGGTTGCTACAGTAGTAATAACTTCCAAGACACAACAAAACAGTAGCAAAATAAAAACATGGGTTATCTCCCAAGAAGTGCTTTCTTTATAGCCATTAAGATGGGCTCAGTAATTTTAATGATGCTCAAATAAGGATGAGAGTTGAAGCAAAAGAGAGCATCAAAAACAAATAAGAAACACTTTTAAGTCTAACCCACTTCCTATGCATAGGACTCTTGTAAATAAACAAGTCATGTAAGCATAATGCAACAAGCATAGAAAGGCAACACAAGCGCAACTTCAAGATTCTCAACATAAAGAGGGGAAACTTAATATTATTAAGATGCATATAACCATGTTTCCCTCTCTCATAATAACTTTCAGTAGTAGCATGAACAAACTCAACAATATAACTATCACATGAAACATTCTTATCATGAGCTACATGCATAAAATTATTATTACTCTCCACATAAGCATAGTCATTACTATTAATTGTAGTGGGAGCAAATTCAACAAAGTAGCTATCATTATTATTCTCATCACCATAATCATCAAATATAGGAGGCATATTGTAATCATAATTAATTTTCTCCTCAATAGTAGGTGGACTGAAAATATGATAGTCATCATTGCAATCATCATATATAGGAGGTAAAGTATCATCAAAGTAAATTTTCTCCTCCATGCTTGGGGGACTAAAAATATCATGCTCATCAAAACCAGTTTCCCCAAGCTTAGAATTTTCCATAGCATTAGCAACAATGGTGTTCTAAGCGTTCATACTAATATCATTGCTACTAGCATGCAAATAAGGTTCCATAGGTTTTTTAATTTTCGCATCAAACAATCCATGTCTTAACTCAGGAAATAGATTAAAAAGCTCACTATTATTTTCCATTATGCTTAACTAGTGAAAAACAAGAAACAAAAAGATGCAATTGCAGGATCTAAAGGAAATAGCTTCGAGCACTCACACACCGGCAACAGTGCTAGGAAATAGCTTAGTAGTCGGAGGATGTGAATACCTTTTACCTTACCTCCCCGGCAACGGCGCGTGAAAATAGCTTGATGTCTACGCACGCTTCTATTCCCGTAGACAGTGTTGGGTCTCCAAGAGCAGAGGTTTGTAGAACAGCGAGCAAGTTTCCCTTAAGTGAACCACCCAAGGTTTATCGAACTCAGGGAGGTAGAGGTCAAAGATATCCCTCTCAAGCAACCCTGCAATTACGATACAAGAAGTCTCTTGTGCCCCCAACACACCTAATACACTTGTCAGATGTATAGGTGCACTAGTTCGGCGAAGAGATAGTGAAATACAAGTAATATGGATGAATATGAGTGGTAATAGCAATCTGAAATAAAGATGGCAGCAAGCAAACATGTAACAGAACTTGTTGGAAACGGTGTTTCAGTGCTTAGAAACAAGCCTAGGGATCATACTTTCACTAGTGGACACTCTCAACATTGATCTCACATAACTGAATAGATAAATGCTACTTTCTCTACACTCTCTTGTTGGATAACAAACACCATTCATTGTGTAGGGCTACAAGAGCTCCCCAAGCCGGAGTGAACAAGCTCCACAACATTCGGTGTTCATATTTAAGTAACCTCTAGAGTGCATAATAGACCATTGCAATTTAGACCGAGTACTAACATAGCACACTGTCACCATCAGCTATGAAAGGGGGAATAGATCGCATCAATACTATCATAGTAATAGTTAACTCCATAATCTACAAGAGATTACAATCATAACCTATGCCAAGTACTACATGATGCACACACTGTCAACATTACATCATGGAGGAGGAATAGACTACTTTAATAACATCACTAGAGTATCACATAGATTAATAGTGATACAAGCTCATCATATGGATCTCAATCATGTAAGGTAGCTCATGAGATCATTGTATTGAAGTACATGGGAGAGAGATTAACCACATAGCTACCGGTACAGCCCTTAGCCTCGAGGGAGAACTACTCCCTCCTCATCATGGGAGACAGCGATGGCGATGAAGATGTCGGCGGTGTCGATGGAGACGACTCCGGGGGCAATTCCCCGTCTCGGCAGGGTGCCGGAACAGAGACTTCTGTCCCCCGAATTGGAGTTTCGCGATGGCGGCGGCATCCCTGGAGTCTTTCTGGAGTTTCGTCAATCGGTCTCGAAGTTTTAGGTCACGAGGGGTCTTATAGGCGAAGAGGCGGAGTCGGAAGGGTCCTGGGGAGCCCACACAGTAGGGGGGCGCGCCTCCCCCTTGGCCGCGCCGCCTTGTGGGGTGGGGCCCCCTGGCTCCCCTCTGGCCCCTCTTCGGTGCTCTGGAAGCTTCCGTGAAATATAAGATCGTGGGCCTTGATTTCGTCCAATTCCGAGAATATTTCCTTTGTAGGATTTCTGAAACCAAAAATAGCAGAAAACAAGAACTGGCACTTCGGCATCTCGTCAATAGGTTAGTTCCGGAAAATGCATCAAAACGTTATAAAGTTTGAACAAAACATGTAGGTATTGTCATAAAACAAACATGGAACATCGGAAATTATAGATATGTTGGAGACGTATCAAATGCCCAAACGAATCTCGTAGAAATCATATTGTCATGTATGATCGATATTTTGTCAATTGTCCATCTGTAATTTGTTCACCCAACATGTTATTTATCTTTATGGAGAGACGCCTCTAGTGAACTGTGGACTCTAGTCCTTTCCTTTACACTGATAAATTCAACCACTGCAATCATGTTTTGTTTACTTTCCGCAAGCATTGTTCTCTTTAATTACTGCAATCATCTCCTTCCACTCGATACATTTAATCCTTTGTGTTCAGCAGAACCGGTGATATTGAAAACCTCACTGTAAGTTGGGGCAAAGTATTTTGGTTGTATTTTGTGCAGGTTTCACGTTGTTGCTGACGCCGGTAGTGCGCCCTACCACTAGTCAGCTAGCAACACCTTCGGAAGTCACGCCTTTCTCCTACTGGTCGATTAAACCTTGGTTTCTTACTGAGGGAAAACTTATTGTTGTGATCATCACACCTTCCTCTAGGGGCTTCCCAACCGCTTCCACAACTGCCATCAAAATTGTCTGGCGCCGTACCTGGAGCACCATCAAGATTTTCTGACGCTGTTGCTGGGGAGAAAGAGGATTTCATCAAGGGGAGTCTCTCATCTTCAATCTCTTTACTTTGTTATTGTTTTGCTTAGTTTACTTTATTTTGTCTTGTTTGCTTTATCATATCAAAAACACAAAAAATAGTTTCTATTATAGTTGTTATTTTGTTGCTTTACTTTTTAGCTCATTATGTTTTTCCTTAAGCACGTCCCGAAAGACATATCAATAGGTAGCGGTTCTATAATTGGGAGAGATAACATTGAAGAATTCTTTAATCATGTTAGTAAGCATAAATAAATTAAGGATAAATACCTTGTAGAACTTTCTCCTGATTATGAAACCGCTGCAACTTGTTTAGTTCAAATGCTGGAGGCTAGGTTTGTTAACCTTAACCCCGTAATGCAGCAAATGTTTCTTAAACTTCATGAATTGAGAGTGATGAAAAGAGAGATTTTATTCTAGAAGTTCGGAAAGTCTTTGATCGGTTTAAGATGCTAAGCTCGAGTGTGGATGTTATTAGCACACTTGAAAAGATAGACAAGATCAAATTGGAAAATAACGAGGAATTCAAAATACCAACACATTTCAAACTCATAGGAATGCATGAAGCACTTGAAATGAATTTTGATTGGATTGTTCCTGAAAACCCATTTGATGAAAATAGTGAACCCAAAAGCGTTGAGAGAGGGTTTTCTAAAACTTTTATGGATAAAATACAATTCCATGTTGAAAAGGCTCCCGACATTTATGATGTTGATGCTTCTTCTCTTGATAATACTAGATGCTCGCTCTTTTTCTGCGCCTAGCTGAAAGGCGTTAAAAAAATTGTTGAGTCTCGGAAGTTATTTCCTCTGTAAACCTCTTCTTATCATTTTTTATTTCGTTTTTGTGCCAAGAATTGCCTCTAATAGGAAGAAAGTAAGATTTGGGAAAGTTGTTGTCTAGAAACAGATTTTGTGATGTTACCATATAAATTCGTATAAATATCCAGTACGCAATTTGAGCTATCATTTTTTATGCATATGCCCCATGTTTATATCTAACATTCGTTAGTTTACCACCTTTCTATATGAGCAATAGAAGATTTTATGAAAATCGATCTTTACCTGATGTTATGTTTTGACAGATTTCTGCACTATTTGCATTTGCCTCTTAAATCTCTTTCTTTTTGAGTTCTTTTGATCAAAGAATTTTTTGAAGAGTTGCAACAATATATAATTCAGTAGTAGATGTTTGACATATGTTATAACTGAACCCAAGTGGATTTGTTTATTTTGATTGTACTAATGCTGTTAATAAAGAATTGTGTGAAGTTTTGTATGAAGAATGTTTTCAAGTGTAGGGAGAGAAGAATGATGTAATGAGATGGAGAATGGATAAAAGCTCAAGCTTGGGGATTCCCCTGCGCCCAAGAAATATTCAAGAGGTAAAGAATCAAAGTTTGCTGATGCCTTGGGCAACCCCTCTTCGTCAACAAAGCAACAGGTCATCTCTCTATACGTTATATTTTTATTGCTTCATGTGCTATGAGTTGATCTTGGAGCGTTTTTATTTTTATTTTTAGTTTTGTTTTGTTTTGTTTTCTGTAGCTTATGTTGGATCCTGCCGCAATTGTTTTGGAGAAAGATCCGCTCTGTTTTATTTGCATAGAAAGCTCTAGTTTTTACTATTATTGTTCTGCGAGTGTTCTACTTTTCTAGTACTTCGTTTAGATTTAGTTTTCTACTTATATTTTTTGTACAGAGCTTGTTAGTTTCTTTATTCATGTATGATTATCTCTCTGGTCCATATTGTTTTCATCCCTGAGAGTTATTTTAAATAAGTTGATTGGTGGTGGATACTAGTAAAATGTTTCATGCTAATAGTGATGCAAAAGAAAGCTTGTCTACACTGTGGCATAGACTTCGGCATGTCATGTTGGATGTTATTTTTATGATATGCTTCGTATTTATTGTTGCATCATGACTTGTCTCAAATATATGAGAGTGCTTAATGTGCCATTGAAAGAATCATGCGTTGTTTTTATCATAAAAGCATAATATTGTGATAATCTCCTTTGATGCTTTATTGGGTTGACTTCGCACATGTTTACACCATATTATGACTACCAACCAGTCAAATAAAGCCTTCATGATCATTTAGTTTTTTACTTGTGATATCACTTTACTCTTTGATTAATATTGTTGTGTTGCTATGCATGATTATGACCATTATTGCTCACTTAGTTGGTCGCTCTCAGTCTTTTGCTAATTTTCACATGTACTGAGTATGAACTTACTCGTGCATCCAACCACCATTAACCAAAGTTTGCCAATTGTGTCCACCATATCTACCTATTAGCATTATTGCTATTCAAAGTATATTCATCATGCTTTTATTTATCTTTCAAATTAAATTTTGGCATGAAAAAATTAGTTAGTAAAGCTCTCACAAACTTGATGGCACATTTACTTTCTTGTACTTAATAAACATGATCATTATATTGACTATCTTATGAAGTTTATATGTTTGAAAATTGCAAGTTGGGAGTTAGCATAACCATGCTTTCATGGGGAACGCTTTCAACATTGCACTTATTATTTAGTTGATACCATGATCTTTTTCTTATGGATACCTGTCGATGCGAAATAGAATGGAAACTTGTAAGTCCATGGAGTTTGTATATGTGTTAGAGAAATGCTAGGCCGCTAACCTAAGCCATGCATCATTCATGGTGGAAGTTTACAGCATTCCATAGTAAGCATTCCGTGAAGCATCTTCAATAAAAAGCTATACACATAGTAAATAAAAGGATTGCTGAGATGTTCATTGTCTGTTTATCATTTTATTTTGGTGTGGGATTGCACTTATTTGAAAGAGTACTTCCATATCAAGGGGCAAGAGGTACCCCTGCTACGTTATTTATAATACATGTATACTTACAATGGCAAGAACTTATTTGGGACCTAAATTGAGTAGCATGAGGTGTGGGTACTCGTATTCAAGGGGCATGAGGTTTTCAACTTCTGATTTGTCAAGCATATAGCTCGTAGTTGCCTCACACTAACTTTAACCATTCAAGATGCCTATGATAGGGGCAATGAGAGCTCAAAGCTCATAAGTACCATACTTTTTGGAAGGTTTATAAAACTTGTTAATCTTACTTACTCTGCAAAGAGTCTCTTTTTTAATTTTATGTTGAGTCTTCATCTTCTTGCTTTATGCACCACTAACAGAGCATAGTTGTCATTCTGAGTATAATGTGCATAGTCCCAAGACTTATTGATTATTTCATGATTATGACTATTGCTTGTTCTTAAATTACTTGTATCTAGTCACCCTATGAACTTTAAAGGTGTCCTAGCATTTATATTTTGCTACTTCATAAAGGACATGTTGAGTATCACTTTACTATATTTTCTCCATGCTCATAAACAAACAATTGCTTTCATTGCATAATGATTCATGATCTTTGTTTGAGTTACTTCTCATGTTATAACATAGTTACTAAGTTCTATTGTTAGAATTATATCTATCATGTCTATATTTAGAGTACTTTGATCCCAGCTCACGATACTTTACAAAAGCTTAGTCAAGATTGTGATAGTTGCATGTCACCTCGAAAATTATTTTTGTTATCACTGACCTACTCGAGGACGAGCAGGAGTTAAGCTTGGGGATGCTTAATACGTCTCAAACGTATCTATAATTTTTGATGCTCCATGCTTGTTTAACACCAATTCCATTATGATTTACTTACACTTCGTTACACTTTTATAAATTTTCCGGAATTAACCTATTGACAAGATGCCACAATGTCAGTTCCATGTTTTCTGTTGTGTTTCGTTTCAGAAAAGTTGTACAAGAAACATTCTCGAAATTGAACGGGACAAAAGCCGAAGTCAATATTTCTCCGTAACAAAGATAGAGACCGAAGAGGGGACAAAGAAGCGCCACAGTGCGGCCAGGCCACCCCATGGCGCAGCCTAGGGTGGGCCCGTGCCGAGGGGTCGTGTGCCCCCCAGGCGGCCACTGACCTCGCCCTTTCGCCTATTTATTCATGATCTTCGGAAAAATCTAAACACCCGAGTCTCCATCCACGAAAAGTTCGGTCGCGGCCGCCATTGCAGAACCCATCTCGGGAGGGTTCTAAATTCCTTTCGGACACCCTGCCGGAGGGGGAAATCATCGCCGGAGGCATCTACACCACCATGCCCGCCTCCGAAGTGATGCGTGAGTAGTTCATTGATGTCTACGGGAGCTTCTATTCTTGTAGACAGTGTTGGGCCTCCAAGAGCAGAGGTTTGTAGAACAGCAGCAAGTTTCCCTTAAGTGGATCACCCAAGGTTTATCGATCTCAGGGAGGAAGAGGTCAAAGATATCCCTCTCATGCAACCCTGCAACCACAAAGCAAGAAGTCTCTTGTGTCCCCAACACACCTAATAGGTGCACTAGTTCGGCGAAGAGATAGTGAAATACAGGTGGTATGAATAAGTATGAGCAGTAGTAACGAGTGCCGGAAAAGTGCTTTGCTGTCCGGGATCGGCGTGTGGTTGATGGTGGTAATATTGCGGACGAGTACGGATGCGGTAGAACGAGTAAACAAGCAGCGATAGCGATATTTAGGAACAAGGCCTAGGGATCATACTTTCACTAGTGGACACTCTCAACATTGATCACATAATAGAATAAATAGATAGATGCTAGACTCTACACTCTCTTGTTGGATGATGAACACCACTAACTGTGTAGGATTACACGAACCCTCAATGCCGGAGTTAACAAGCTCCACAATATTCGATGTTCATATTTAAATAACCTTAGAGTGCAAGATAGATCAACATAACCAAATAGATCACATCAATACCATCATAGTAATAGTTAACTTCATAATCTACAAGAGATCACGATCATAAACTACGCCAAGTACTACATGATGCACACACTGTCCACATTACATCATGCAGGAGGAATAGAGTACTTTAATAACATCACTAGAGTAGCACATAGACGAATAGTGATACAAAACTCATATGAATCTCAATCATGTAAGGCAGCTCATGAGATCATTGTATTGAAGTACATAGGAGAGAGATTAACCACATAGCTACCGGTACAGCCCCGAGCCTTGATGGAGAACTACTCCCTCCTCATGGGAGACAGCAGCGTTGATGAAGATGGCGGTGGTGTCGATGGAGAAGCCTTCCGGGGGCACTTCCCCGTCCCGGCGGCGTGCCGGAACAGAGACTCCTGTCCCCCAGATCTTGGCTTTGCGATGGCGGCGGCTCTGGATGGTTTCTCGTACCGTGGCTTTTCCGTATCGAAGTTTTAGGTCGAGGGGCTTCTTATAGGCGAAGAGGCGGCGTCAGAGGGTCAACGAGGCGGTGTCACCACAGGGGGGCGCGGGCCACCCCTGGGCCGCGCCGGCCTACCTCCTGGGCGGCCTGTGTCCCCTCTCTGGCGGCTCTCGAGTGTTCTGGATGCTTCCGGGGATTCTAAGATGCTGGGCGTTGATTTCGTCCGATTCCGAGAATATTTCCTTACTAGGATTTCTGAAACCAAAAACAGCGAGAAAACAACAAGCGGCCCTTCGGCATCTCGTCAATAGGTTAGTTCCGGAAAACGCATAAATATGACATAAAGTATGCATAAAACATGTAGATATCATCAATAATGTGGCATGGAACATAAGAAATTATCAATACGTCGGAGACGTATCAGCATCCCCAAGCTTAGTTTCTGCTCGTCCCGAGCAGGTAAACGATAACAAAGATAATTTCTGGAGTGACATGCCATCATAACCTTGATCATACTATTGTAAACACATGTAATGAATGCAGCGATCCAAAACAATGGTAAATGTCATGAGTAAACAAATGAATCATATAGCAAAGACTTTTCATGAATAGTACTTTCAAGACAAGCATCAATAAGTCTTGCATAAGAGTTAACTCATAAAGCAATAAATTCATAGTAAAGGTATTGAAGCAACACAAAGGAAGATTAAGTTTCAGTGGTTGCTTTCAAATTGTAACATGTATATCTCATGGATAGTTGTCAATGTAAAGTAATATAAAAAGTGCAATATGCAAGTATGTAGGAATCAATGCACAGTTCACACAAGTGTTTGCTTCTTGAGATGGAGAGAAATAGGTGAACTGACTCAACATAAAAGTAAAAGAAAGGCCCTTCGCGAAGGGAAGCATTGATTGCTATATTTGTGCTAGAGCTTTGGTTTTGAAAACATATAGAGAGAGCATAAAAGTAAAGTTTTGAGAGGTGTTTGTTGTTGTCAACGAATGGTAGTGGGCACTCTAACCCCCTTGCCAGACAAACCTTCAAAGAGCGGCTCCCATTTTATTTTATTTTTGTGTGGCACTCCTTCCAACCTTTCTTTCACAAACCATGGCTAACCGAATCCTCGGGTGCACTGCCAACAATCTCATACCATGAAGGAGTGCCTTTTTATTTTAGTTTTATTATGATGATACTCCTCCCCACCTTTGCTTTCTCAAGCCATGGCAAACCGAATCCTTCGGGTGCCGTCCAACAATCACATACCATGGAGGAGTGTCTATTTTTGTTAATTAATTTGGGACTGGGAATCCCATTGCCAGCTCTTTTTGCAAAATTATTGGATAAGCGGATGAAGCCACTAGTCCATTGGTGAAAGTTGTCCAACAAGATTGAAAGATAAACACCACATACTTCCTCATGAGCTATAAAACATTGACACAAATCAGAGGTGATAAATTTTGAATTGTTTAAAGGTAGCACTCAAGCAATTTACTTTGGAATGGCGGAGAAATACCATGTAGTAGGTAGGTATGGTGGACACAAATGGCATAGTGGTTGGCTCAAGAATTTTGGATGCATGAGAAGTAATCCCTCTCGATACAAGGCTTAGGCTAGCAAGGTTATTTGAAACAAACACAAGGATGAACCGGTGCAGCAAAACTCACATAAAAGACATATTGTAAACATTATAAGACTCTACACCGTCCTCCTTGTTGTTCAAACTCTTTACTAGAAATTATCTATACCTTAGAGAGACCAATTATGCAAACCAAATTTTAGCAAGCTCTATGTATTTCTTCATTAATAGGTGCAAAGTATATGATGCAAGAGCTTAAACATGAGCACAACAATTGCCAAGTATCACATTATCCAAGACATTTTACCAATTACTACATGTAGCATTTTCCGTTTCCAACCATATATCGCCATGAAAACTAAAGGCTAAGAACACATGTGTTCATATGAACCAGCGGAGCGTGTCTCTCTCCCACAAAAGCATTTATTCAAACAAAAACAAAAACAAAAACAAACAGACGCTCCAAGTAAAGTACATAAGATGTGGCCGAATAAAAATATAGTTTCAAGAGAAGGAACCTGATAATTTGTCGATGAAGAAGGGGATGCCTTGGGCATCCCCAAGCTTAGACGCTTGAGTCTTCTTGAAATATGCAGGGATGAACCACCGGGGCATCCCCAAGCTTAGAGCTTTCACTCTCCTTGATCATATTGTATCATCCTCCTCTCTTGACCCTTGAAAACTCGAAACAAACTCATTAGAGGGTTAGTGCATGATAAAAATTCACATGTTCAGAGGTGACACAATCATTCTTAACACTTCTGGACATTTCTCAAAGCTACTGGAAGTTAATGGAACAAAGAAATCCATCCCACATAGCAAAAGAAGCAATGCGAAATAAAAGGCAGAATCTGTCAAAACAGAACAGTCCGTAAAGACGAATTTTATTGAGGCACCAGACTTGCTCAAATGAAAATTCTCAAATTAAATGAAAGTTGCGTACATATCTGAGGATCACTCACGTAAATTGGCATAATTTTATGACTTAGCTACAGAGAATTTGGCCCAGATTCGTGACAGCAAGAAATCTGTTTCTGTGCAGTAATCCAAATCTAGTATGAACCTTACTATCAAAGACTTTACTTGGCACAACAATGCAACAAAATTAAGATAAGGAGAGGTTGCTACAGTAGTAACAACTTCCAAGACAAAAATAAAAAACAAAATACTGTAGCAAAATAAACACATGGGTTATCTCCCAAGAAGTTCTTTCTTTACAGCCATTAAGATGGGCTCAGCAGTTTTAATGATGCACTCGCAAGAAATAGTATTTGAAGCAAAAAGAGAGCATCAAGAGGCAAATTCAAGACACATTTAAGTCTAACATGCTTCCTATGAAAAGGAATCTTGTAAATAAACAAGTTCATGAATAGCAAAGTGACAAGCACAGGAAGATAAAACAAGTGTAGCTTCAAAAATTTCAGCACATAGAGAGGTGTTTTAGTAACATGAAAATTTCTACAACCATATTTTCCTCTCTCATAATAACTTTCAGTAGCATCATGAGCAAACTCAACAATGTAACTATCACATAAAGCATTCTTATCATGAGTCTCATGCATAAAATTATTACTCTCCACATAAGCATAGTCAATTTTATTAGTTGTAGTGGGAGCAAATTCAACAAAGTAGCTATCATTATTATTCTCATCATCAAATATAGGAGGTATATTGTAGTCATAATCAGATTTATCCTCCATAACAGGCGGTACTAAAAGACTACTATCATTATAATCATCATAAATAGGAGGCAAAGTATCATCAAAGTAAATTTTCTCCTCAATGCTTGGGGGACTAAAAATATCATGCTCATCAAATCCAGCTTCCCCAAGCTTAGAATTTTCCATAGCATTAGCAACGATAGTGTTCAAAGCATTCATATTAATAACATTCCCATTAGCATGCATATAAAGTTCCATGGGTTTTTTAATTCTCTCTTCAAACACATCATGTCCTAATTCAAGATAAAGTTCATAAAGATCTCTCATATTTTTGTTGTTTTCCATTAAGCCTAACTAGTGTAAACAAGAAACAAAAAGATGCAATTGCAGGATCTAAAGGAAATAGCTTCGAGCACAAACACAACGGCGCCAGAAAAGTACTTTACCTGGGACCGGAGTATGAGAGCCTTTTACCTTTCCTCCCCGGCAACGGCGCCAGAAAAGTGCTTGATGTCTACGGGAGCTTCTATTCTTGTAGACAGTGTTGGGCCTCCAAGAGCAGAGGTTTGTAGAACAGCCAACAAGTTTCCCTTAAGTGGATCACCCAAGGTTTATCGATCGCGAGGAGGAAGAGGTCAAAGATATCCCTCTCATGCAACCCCGCAACCACAAAGCAAGAAGTCTCTTGTGTCCCCAACACACCTAATAGGTGCACTAGTTCGGCGAAGAGATAGTGAAATACAGGTGGTATGAATAAGTATGAGCAGTAGTAACGGTGCCAGAAAAGTGCTTTGCTGTCCAGGACTAGCGTGTGGTTGATGGTGGTAATATTGCAGACAGTACAGATGCAGTAGAACAGTAAACAAGCAGTGATAGCAGTATTTAGGAACAAGGCCTAGGGATCATACTTTCACTAGTGGACACTCTCAACATTGATCACATAATAGAATAAATAGATAGATGCTAGACTCTACACTCTCTTGTTGGATGATGAACACCACTAACCGTGTAGGATTACACGAACCCTCAATGCCGGAGTTAACAAGCTCCACAATATTCGATGTTCATATTTAAATAACCTTAGAGTGCAAGATAGATCAACATAACCAAATAGATCACATCAATACCATCATAGTAATAGTTAACTTCATAATCTACAAGAGATCACGATCATAAACTACGCCAAGTACTACATGATGCACACACTCGTCCACATTACATCATGCGGGAGGAATAGAGTACTTTAATAACATCACTAGAGTAGCACATAGACGAATAGTGATACAAAACTCATATGAATCTCAATCATGTAAGGCAGCTCATGAGATCATTGTATTGAAGTACATAGGAGAGAGATTAACCACATTGCTACCGGTACAGCCCCGAGCCTTGATGGAGAACTACTCCCTCCTCATGGGAGACAGCAGCGTTGATGAAGATGGCGGTGGTGTCGATGGAGAAGCCTTCCGGGGCACTTCCCCGTCCCGGCGGCGTGCCGGAACAGAGACTCCTGTCCCCCAGATCTTGGCTTCGCGATGGCGGCAGCTCTGGATGGTTTCTCGTACCGTGGCTTTTCCGTATCGAAGTTTTAGGTCGAGGGGCTTCTTATAGGCGAAGAGGCGGCGTCAGAGGGTCAACGAGGCGGTGTCACCACAGGGGGGTGCGGGCCACCCCTGGGCCGCGCCGGCCTACCTCCTGGGGGGCCTGTGTCCCCTCTCTGGCGGCTCTCGGGTGTTCTTGATGCTTCCGGGGATTCTAAGATGCTGGGCGTTGATTTCGTCCGATTCCGAGAATATTTCCTTACTAGGATTTCTGAAACCAAAAACAGCAGAAAACAACGAAGCGGCCCTTCGGCATCTCGTCAATAGGTTAGTTCCGGAAAACGCATAAATATGACATAAAGTATGCATAAAACATGTAGATATCATCAATAATGTGGCATGGAACATAAGAAATTATCGATACGTCGGAGACGTATCATTCATCCCTAGACTATGGGTCCATAGAAGAAGCTAGATGGTTTTCTTCTCCAATTTGTGCCTCGTGTTTAGATCTTGTGAGCTGCCCAACATGATCAAGATCATCTTTATGTAATGCTACATGTTGTATTTGCTGGGATCCAATGAATATTTAATACTATGTTGAGGTCGATTATATATTCATGCCATATGTTATTTGTGATCTTGCATGCTCTCTGTTGCAAGTAGAAACTCTGGCCAAGTAGATACTTGTGACTCCAAGAAGGAGTATTTATGCTCGATAGTGGGTTCATACCTCTAGTTTTCTGGAAGAGTGAAAATAACTTCTAAGATTGTAGATGTGTTGTTGCTACTAGGGAGAAAACAACAATGTTTTATCTGAGTGTAATTCTATTGTTTATATTACACACACTGCTTAATGCAATTATCTGTTGCTTGCAACTTAATACTGAAAGGGGTGCAGACGCTAACCAGAGGGTGAATTTTTAGTCATAGACGCAGTTGGATTATGGTATATGTATCATGTTGTCATGTCCAAACGAATCTCATAGTAATCATCTTTCATGTATGATCGACATTCTGTCAATTGCCCAGCTATAATTTGTTCACCCAACATGCTATTTATCTTTATGGAGAGACACCTCTAGTGAACTGTGGACCCTAGTCCTTTCCTTTACACTGATAAATTCAACTACTGCAATCCTGTTATGTTTACTTTCCGCAAGCAGTGTTCTCTTTAAATACTGCAAACATCTCCTTCCACTCGATACATTTAATCATTTGTGTTCAGCAAAACCAGTAAGACTGACAACCTCACTGTAAGTTGGGGCAAAGTATTTTCGTTGTGTTGTGTGCAGGTTCCACGTTGTTGCAAACACCGGTAGTGCGCCCACTAGTCAGCTAGCAACATCTTCAGAAGTCACGCCTTTCTCCTACTGGTCGATTAAACCTTGATTTCTTACTGAGGGAAAACTTGCTGATGTGCTCATCACACCTTCCTTTTGGGGTTTCCCAACCGCTTCCACAACTGCCAACAAAATTGTCTGGTGATACCTCTCAAACGTATATATAATTTCATATGTTCCATGCTAGTTTTATGACAATACTCACATGTTTTATATACACTTTATATCATTTTTATGCATTTCCGGTACTAACCTATTAACAAGACGCCGAAGCGCCAGTTCCTGTTTTCAGCTGTTTTTGGTTTCAGAAATTCTACACAGAAAATATTCTCGGAATTGGACGAAACAAAAGCCCACGGTCTTATTTTCCACGGAGTCTTCTAGAACACCGAAGAGGAGACGAAGAGGGGCCACGAGGCGGCCACACCATAGGGGGGCGCAGCCCCACCCCTAGCCGCGCCGCCATATAGGGTGGGCCCCTCGGGCGTCCCCCGACTCTGCACCTTCGCCTATATAATCCTTCCATCGCTAAAACCCTAGTACCGAGAGCCAAAATACCAGAAGAGTTCCGCAGCGCCGCCGCCATCGATGACAAGTTTCGGGGGACAGAATCTCTGTTCCGGCACGCCGCCGGGACGGGGAATTGCCCCTGGAGTCATCTCCATCGAATCCATCGCCATCTTCATCGCCGTTGTTGTCTCCCATGATGAGGAGGGAGTAGTTCTCCCCCGAGGCTGAGGGCTCTACCGGTAGCTAAGTGGTTCATCTCTCTCTCCCATGGTGTGATCTTTATGTGATCATGAGCTTTGTAATCTAGTTGAATATGTAGATGTTACTCTTGTCTATTATGCACTCTAGAGGTTACTTTAATATGAACTCCGGAGTTACTCTCCATGGTGAGATGGTGACAGTGTGCGCATCGTGTGTGATTCCTTTATGACGTTGTGTGATACGTCTCCGACGTATCGATAATTTCTTATGTTCCATGCTACATTATTGATGATATCTACATGTTTTATGCACACTTTATGTCATATTCGTGCATTTTCTGGAACTAACCTATTAACAAGATGCCGAAGTGCCGATTCTTGTTTTCTGCTGTTTTTGGTTTCGAAATCCTAGTAAGGAAATATTCTCGGAATTGGACGAAATCAACGCCCAGGGTCCTATTTTGCCACGAAGCTTCCAGAAGACCGAAGAGTCAACGAAGTGGGGCCACGAGGTGGCCAGGAGGGTAGGCGGCGCGGCCCCACCCTTGGCCGCGCCAGCCTGTCTCCTGGGCCCCTCGCGACGCCCCCTGACCTACCCTTCCGCCTACAAATAGCCTTCTTCGTGAAACCCCCAGTACCGAGAGCCACGATACGGAAAACCTTCCAGAGACGCCGCCGCCGCCAATCCCATCTCGGGGGATTCAGGAGATCGCCTCCGGCACCCTGCCGGAGAGGGGAATCATCTCCCGGAGGAATCTACGCCGCCATGGTCGCCTCCGGAGTGATGTGTGAGTAGTCTACCCCTGGACTATGGGTCCATAGAAGTAGCTAGATGGTTGTCTTCTCCTCATTGTGCTTAATTGTCGGGTCTTGTGAGCTGCCGAACATGATCAAGATCATCTATCTGTAATTCTATATGTTGTGTTTGTTGGGATCCGATGAATAGAGAATACCATGTTATGTTGATTATCAATTTATATCTATGTGTTGTTTATGATCTTGCATGCTCTCCGTTATTAGTACGGGCTCGGCCAACTTTTTACTCTTAACTCCAAGAGGGGGTATTTATGCTCGATAGTGGGTTCATGTCTCCGTGAATGCGGGAAGTGACAGAAATCTCTAAGATTATGGATGTGCTTGTTGCCACTAGGGATAAAATATTGATGCTATGTCCGAGGATGTAGTTATTGATTACATTACGCGCAATACTTAATGCAATTGTCCGTTGTTAGCAACTTAATACCGGAAGGGGTTCGGATGATAACCTGGAGGTGGACTTTTTAGGCATAGATGCATGCTTGGATAGCGGTCTATGTACTTTGTCGTAATGCCCAATTAAATCTCACTATACTCATCATAATATGTATGTGCATGGTCATGCCCTCTTTATTTTTCAATTGCCCAACTGTAATTTGTTCACCCAACATGCTGTTTATCTTATGGGAGAGACACCTCTAGTGAACTGTGGACCCCGGTCCAATTCTCTATACTGAAATACAATCTACTGCAATACTATTCTACTGTTTTCTGCAAACAATCATCTTCCACACTATACATCTAATCCTTTGTTACAGCAAGCTGGTGAGATTGACAACCTCTCTGTTTCGTTGGGGCAAAGTACTTGGTTTGTGTTGTGCAGGTTCCACGTTGGCGCCGGAATCCCTGGTGTTGCGCCGCACTACATCTCACCGCCATCAACCTTCACGTGCTTCTTGACTCCTACTGGTTCGATAAACCTTGGTTTCTTACTGAGGGAAACTTGCCGCTGTGCGCATCACACCTTCCTCTTGGGGTTCCCAACGGACGCGTGTCGAACGGAAAGACAACACGTCAACCACGCGCATCATTGTGGAGCTTGTTTACTCCGGCTTGAGGTGTGCTTTTGCAGCCCTACACAATGAATGGTGTTTGTTATCCAACAAGAGAGTGTTTGAGAGTAGTATTTATTTATTCAGTTATGAGATCATTGTTGAGAGCGTCCACTAGTGAAAGTATGATCCCTAGGCCTTGTTTCTAAGCATTGAAACACCGTTTCCAACAAGTTCTGCTACATGTTTGCTTGCTGCCATTTTTATTTCAGATTGCAATTACTACTTATAATCATCCATATTACTTGTATTTCACTATCTCTTCGCCGAACTAGTGCACCTATACATCTGACAAGTGTATTAGGTGTGTTGGGGACACAAGAGACTTCTTGTATCTTAATTGCGGGGTTGCTTGAGAGGGATATCTTTGACCTCTACCTCCCTGAGTTCGATAAACCTTGGGTGATTCACTTAAGGGAAACTTGCTGCTATACTACAAACCTCTGCTCTTGGAGGCCCAACACTGTCTACAGGAATAGAAGCGTGCGTAGACATCAAGCTATTTTCTGGCGCCGTACGTTGCCGGGGAGGTAAGGTAAAAGGTATTCACATCCTCCGACTACTAAGCTATTTCCTAGCACTGTTGCCGGTGTGTGAGTGCTCGAAGGTATTTCCTTTAGATTCTGCAATTTTATCTTTTTGTCTCTTGTTTTTATTTTCACTAGTTAGGCTTAATGGAAAACAACAAAAATATTAGAGATCTTTATAGTATTTATCTTGAGTTAGGACAGGTGTTTGAAGAGAAAATTAAAAAACCTATGGAACTTTATATGAATGCTAATGGCAATGTTATTAGTATGAATGCTTTGAACACCATTGTTGCTAATGCTATGGAAAATTCTAAGCTTGGTGATACGTCTCCAACGTATCTATAATTTCTGATGTTCCATGCTTATTTTATGACAATACCTACATGTTTTGCTCACACTATATAATGTTTTTATGCGTTTTCCGGAACTAACCTATTAACAAGATGCCACAGTGCCAGTTCCTGTTTTCTATTGTTTTTGGTTCCAGAAAGGCTGTTCGGGCAATATTCTCGAAATTCGACGAAATAAAGACCCAGTATCTTATTTTTCCCGGAAGATTCTAGAACACCGCAGGGGAGACGAAGATGGGCCAGGGGGGCCCCACACGACAGGGCCGCGCGGGCTCCACCCTGGCCACGCCGGCCTATGGGGAGGGAGCCCTGGCGCCCTTCCGAGTCCGCCTCTTCGCCTATATAAGCCCTTTCGACCTAAAAACGCGATACGGATGGACGAAACTCCAGAAAGACTCCAGGGGCTCCGCCGCCATCGCGAAACTCCAATTCGGGGGACAGAATCTCTGTTCCGGCACGCCGCCGGGACGGGGAAGTGCCCCGGAAGCCATCTCCATCGACGCCACCGCCTCCATCATGCTCCGTGAGTAGTTCCCCCATGGACTACGGGTTCTAGCGATAGCTAGTTGGTACTCTCTATCCCATGTACTTCAATACAATGATCTCATGAGCTGCCTTACATGATTGAGATCCATCTGATGTAATCGGTGTTGTGTTTGTTGGGATCCGCTCGGATGATACATTATGATTAGTCTATCTATAAAGTTTGTGAAGTTATTGTTGCTGCAATCTTGTTATGCTTAATGCTTGTCACTAGGGCCCGAGTGGCATGATCTTAGATTTAAGCTCTATAATTATTGCTTAGATTGTATCTACAAGTTGTATGCACATGTCTATGTCCGGAACCAAAGGCCCCAAAGTGACGAAATTGGGACAACCGGAGGGGAAGGCGTAGGTATGAGGATCACATGTTTTCACCACGTGTTAATGCTTTGCTCCGGTGCTCTATTAAAAGGAGTACCTTAATAGCCGGTAGATTCCCTTGAGGCCCGGATGCCACCGATCTGGTAGGACAAAAGATGTTGTACAAGTTTCTCATTGCGAGCACGTATGACTATATATGGAAAACATGCCTACATAATCAATAATCTTGATGTTCCGTCTTAATGCTTTCAATCCTATCAATTGCCCAAGCTGTAATTTGTTCACCCAACACTTGTCACTTGTTATTGGAGAGTTACCACTAGTGTAGATCGCTGGGAACCCCGGTGCATCTCTCATCATCATATACTCGTTCTATATGTCATTGGAAGTAGTATCAACTATTTTTTGGTGCCATCGCCTCTGTGTTATTGTTACTGCTGCTGTGTTACTGTTACTATAGCTCTCATATTACTGCTGCTTTCACATCACCCCTGTTACTAGTGCTTTTCCAGGTGCAGCTGAATTGACAACTCAGTTGTTAAGGCTTATAAGTATTATTTACCTCCCCTTGTGTCAAATCAATAAATTTGGGTTTTACTTCCCTCGAAGACTGTTGCGATCCCCTATACTTGTGGGTTATCAGGACTATTTTCTAGCGCCGTTGCCGGGGAGACATAGCTCTACTCATAAGTTCACCTGGGGAGTACACTCTACCTCTATCTCTGTTTTTATTTTATTTTATTTCATTTTGCTTAGTTTAATTTTGTCTAGTTTATTTGTGCTTAGTTTATTTCTGTCTAGTATTATTTTTCTTAGTTTACTTTTTCTTAGTTTCTTTTTGTCTTGTTTTATTTTTCTCATATACCCAAAAATCCATAAAAAATTGAAAAACCTAAAAATTAAAAACTGTTTGTTATGGGAGAACCCACAACCTATTTGGAGCTCATAGAGTTATATAATAATTATAGAGAATCAAGAACGGGTAAAGTCATGAGTGCTGTGATAGAAAAATTGAATACAATTGCTAAAATCTTGCTTAAATGCCATGATATAAACTGTTGCTCTCAACAGGATACTAAACATCTTAAATTCCAATGTTGCTTTAGTGAGGAAGCTTTAATTGGAATAACTATATTCATCTTGGGTTTGAAGAGGTAGAACAATTTGTCTTATTTATGGGAGCCTCTGAGATCGAATCCTTCATGGCTAAAAATTATGAAACTTGTGCTGTTTGTAAGGACCTTAAAGATTATGTCTCTTCTATCCTTAATTTTTGCATAGAAATTTACAGCGATAATCCTTATATCATTGATTATAAAGAGAGACTCATTAATGCACAAGAATGCACTCACAATTTGCAGGAACTCGTGGAAGAAGAAATTGATGAACCCGAAAGCTCATTGGATGGAAAAAGAGGAGGAAATTGATGAACCCGAAAGCTCATTGGATGAAAAAGAAGAGGAGAGTGATGAACAAAAGGAGGAAGAATGGATTAGCTACCCATGCCAACCTTCTAATGAGAGTAACTCTTTATCTCTTACACTATTTGATTGTCCTTCATGCTTACCAAAGGAGGTTGAATGTTATGTTCCTGTGGATTCTCTTGAAATATTACCTATGAGTAAAACTTGTGAAAAATAATTATGCTACTGTTATCTATGATAATCCATGCTATTTTGATAAATCTTATGATAATGCTTTGTTTGTGCCTGATGTCGAAATGCATGATACTAAAGAGTTTTGCGTAGCAAATGTTTATGATAAAGCTCTAGATGATGGTCCTATGTTACTTGATAATATTAATTGTACTACTAATGAAAATGGGATTGGAGAGTTCTTTACTTTATCTATGAGTCCCATATCTCTTGAGATTGATCAATCATCTTGTTATATTGTTGATAAAAGTGGGTTTGAAAGTTTTAATCCCACTATTTTTGAGCTTGATAAAAGTTATGTGTTTATGGATCATGAAAAACATGCTTTATGTGATAGTTATATTGTTGAGTTTGTTCATGAAGCTACTGAAAATTATTATGAGAGAGGAAAATATGGTTGTAGAAATTTTCATGGTGCTAAAACACCTCTCTATATGCTGAAAATTTTGAAGTTACTCTTGTTTTATCTTCCTATGCTTGTCACTTTGTTCTTCATGAATTTATTTGTGTACAAGATTCCTATGCATAGGAAGTGGGTTAGACTTAAATGTGTTTTGAATTTGCTTTTTGATGCTCTCTTTTGCTTCAACTCTTATTTCTTGCGAGTGCATCATTAAAATTGTTGAGCCCATCTTAATGGCTATAAAGAAAGCATTTCTTGGGAGATAACCCATGTCTTTATTTTGGTACTGTTTTGTTGTGTCTTGGAAGTTGTTACTACTGTAGCAACCTCTCCTTATCTTTATTTTATTGCAATGTTGTGCCAAGTGAAGTCTCTAATAGAAGGTTGATACTAGATTTGGATTTCACGCGAGAAACAGATTTCTATCTCGTCACGAATTTGGGCAGGGTTCTCTGTAGGTAACTCGGAAAAATCTGCCAATTTACTTGCGTGTTCCTCGGATATGTACGCAACTTTCATTAGTTTTGAGTTTTCTGATTTGAGCAACGGAAGTACCTCTTAAAAATTCGTCTTTACTCGGCTGTTCGTTTTGGCGATTCTGTCTCTGTTTTTTGCATTGTCTCTTGTGGACTTTAAGTGAGGCTTTCTAGACGTGGAGAGCTGTAGCTAATGTTTTATTGAGTTCTTGCAATGTGTCACTACAGGACTAAGGTGAATTAAAAAAAATTGAGTACTAACCTCTCTAATGAAGTTTATGAGAAGTTTGGTGTGAAAGAAGTTTTCAAGGGTCAAGAGAGGAGGATGATATATGATCAAGAAGAGTGAAAAGTCTAAGCTTGGGGATGCCCCCGTGGTTCATCCCTGCATATTTCAAGAAGTCTCAAGCGTCTAAGCTTGGGGATGCCCAAGGCATCCCCTTCTTCATCAACAATTTATCAGGTCACTTCTATTGAAACTATATTTTTATTCGGTCACATCTTATTTGCTTTACTTGGAGCGTCTGTGTGTTTTTATTTTTGTTTTTGTTTGAATAAATATGGATCCTAGCAATCCTTGTTTGGGAGAGAGACACGCTCCGCTTTTTCATATGAACACTTGTGTTCTTCGTTTTACTTCTAATGGTCAATGGTAAAAGTTGGAAGCTATTTCACTTGTTGTTATTTGGTTGGAAACAGAAAATGCCTCATATTGTCTTGAATAATTTGATACTTGGCAATTGTTTTGAGCTCTCAAGTAGATCATGATTAAGTTCTTGCATCATGTAGTTTAAACCTATTGGTGGAGAACTACCGTAGAGCTTGTTGAAATTGGTTTGCATGATTGATCTCTCTAAAGTCTAGATATTTTCTGGTAAAGGTGTTTGAGCAACAAGGAAGACAGTGTAGAGTCTTATAATGCTTGCAATATGTTCTTATGTAAGTTTTGTTGTACCGGTTCATACTTGTGTTTGCTTCAAATAACCTTGCTAGCCTAAGCCTTGTACTGAGAGGGAATACTTCTCGTGCATCCAAATCCTTGAGCCAAAACCTATGCCATGTGTGTCCACCATACCTACCTACTATGTGGTATTTCCTGCCATTCCAAGTAAATACTTCATGTGTTACCTTTAAACCTTCAAAATGCTTCTCAATTTGTGTCAATGTTTATAGCTTATGAGGAAGTATGTGGTGTTTTATCTTTCAATCTTGTTGGGCAGCTTTCACCAATGGACTAGTGGCTTCATCCGCTTATCCAATAATTTTGCAAAAAGAGCTGGCAACGGGGTTCCCAGCCCAAATTAATCACAAATAGACACTCCTCCATGGTATGTGAAATGTTGGAAGGCACCCGAGGATTCGGTTAGCCATGGCTTGAGAAAGCAAAGATGGGGAGGAGTGTCATCTAAATAAAACTAAAATAAATAGACACTCCTTCATGGTATGTGATTGTTGGAAGGCACCCAAGGATTCGGTTAGCCATGGCTTGTGAAAGCAAAGGTTGGAAGGAGTGTCACCCAAAAATAAAAATAAACTACATCATGGGAGCCGCTCTTTGAAGGTCTGTCTGGCAAGGGGGTTAGAGTGCCCACTACCATTCGTTGACAACAACAAACACCTCTCAAAACTTTACTTTTATGCTCTCTATATGATTTCAAAACTTAAAAAGCTCTAGCACATGATTTAATCCCTGCTTCCCTCTGCGAAGAAGGGTCTTTCTTTTACATTATGTTGAGTCAGTTTACCTACTTCTTTCCATCTTAGAAGCAAACACTTGTGTCAACTGTGCATTGATTCTTACATACTTGCGTATTTGCATTCATCATATTACTTTGCGTTGACAGTTATCCATGAGATATGCATGTTGGAAGTTGAAAGCAACTGCTGAAACTTAAATCTTCCTTTGTGTTGCTTCGATGCCTTTACTTTGAATTTATTGCTTTATGAGTTAACTCTTATGCAAGACTTTTGATGCTTGTCTTGAAAGTACTATTCATGAAAAGTTTTGCTATATGTTATCTATTTGTTAGCAACTATAGATCATTGCCTTGAGTCACTGCATTCATCTCATATGCTTTAAAATGGTATGATCAAGATTATGTAAGTAGCATGTCACTACAGAAATTATTCTTTTTATCGTTTACCTACTCGAGGACGAGTAGGAACTAAGCCTGGGGATTCTGATACGTCTCCAACGTATCTATAATTTCTGATGTTCCATGCTTGTTTTATGACAATACCTACATGTTTTGCTCACACTTTATAATGTTTTTTATGCGTTTTCCGGAACTAACCTATTAACAAGATGCCACAGTGCCAGTTCATGTTTTCTGTTGTTTTTTGTTGAAAAGGCTGTTCGGGCAATATTCTTGGAATTCTACGAAATAAAGACCCAGTATCTTATTTTTCCCAGAAGATTCTAGAACACCGGAGGGGAGACGAAGATGGGCCAGGGGGGCCCCACACGACAGGGCCGCGCGGGCTCCACCCTGGCCGCGCCGGCCTATGGGGAGGGAGCCCTGGCGCCCTTCCGACTCCGCCTCTTCGCCTATATAAGCCCTTTCGACCTAAAAACGCGATACGGATGGACGAAACTCCAGAAAGACTCCAGGGGCGCCGTTGCCATCGCGAAACTCCAATTCTGGGGACAGAATCTCTGTTCCGGCACGCCGCCGGGACGGGGAAGTGCCCCCGGAAGCCATCTCCATCGACGCCACCGCCTCCATCATGCTCCGTGAGTAGTTCCCCCATGGACTACGGGTTCTAGCAGTAGCTAGTTGGTACTCTCTCCCATGTACTTCAATACAATGATCTCATGAGCTGCCTTACATGATTGAGATCCATCTGATGTAATCGGTGTTGTGTTTGTTGGGATCCGATGGATGATACATTATGATTAGTCTATCTATAAAGTTTGTGAAGTTATTGTTGCTGCAATCTTGTTATGCTTAATGCTTGTCACTAGGGCCCGAGTGGCATGATCATAGATTTAAGCTCTATAATTATTGCTTAGATTGTATCTACAAGTTGTATGCACATGTCTATGTCCGGAACCAAAGGCCCCAAAGTGACATAAACTGGGACAACTGGAGGGGAAGGCGTAGGTATGAGGATCACATGTTTTCACCAAGTGTTAATGCTTTGCTCCGGTGCTCTACTAAAAGGAGTACCTTAATAGCCAGTAGATTCCCTTGAGGCCCGGCTGCCACCGGCTGGTAGGACAAAAGATGTTGTACAAGTTTCTCATTGCGAGCACGTATGACTATATATGGAAAACATGCCTACATAATCAATAATCTTGATGTTCTGTCTTAATGCTTTCAATCCTATCAATTTCCCAACTGTAATTTGTTCACCCAACACTTGTCACTTGTTATTGGAGAGTTACCACTAGTGTAGATCGCTGGGAATCCCGGTCCATCTCTCATCATCATATACTCGTTCTATATGTCATTGGAAGTAGTATCAACTATTTTTTGGTGCCATCGCCTCTGTGTTATTGTTACTGCTGTTGTGTTACTGTTACTATTGCTCTCATATTATTGCTGCTTTCACATCACCCCTGTTACTAGTGCTTTTCCAGGTGCAGCTGAATTGACAACTCAGTTGTTAAGGCTTATAAGTATTCTTTACCTCCCCTTGTGTCGAATCAATAAATTTTGGTTTTACTTCCCTCGAAGACTGTTGCGATCCCCTATACTTGTGGGTTATCACTTGGGGAAGCTGGTTTTGATGAGCATGATATTTTTAGTCCTCCAAGCATGGAGGAGAAAATTTACTTTGATGATACTTTACCTCCTATATTTGATGATTACAATGATGACTATCATATTTTCAGTCCACCTACTATTGAGGAGAAAATTAATTATGATTACAACATGCCTCCTATATATGATGATTATGGTGATGAGAATAATAATGATAGCTATTTTATTGAATTTGCTCCCACTACAATTAATAGTAATGACTATGCTTATGTGAAGAGTAATAATTTTATGCATGTAGCTCATGATAAGAATGTTTCATGTGATAGTTATATTGTTGAGTTTGTTCATGATGCTACTGAAAATCTTTATGAGAAAGGACAATATGGTTGTAGGGATTTTCATGTTACTAAAACACCTCTCTTTTTGCTGAAAATCTTGAAGTTGCGCTTGTCTTGTCTTCCTATGCTTATTGTATTATGCTTACATGACTTGTTTATTTACAAGATTCCTTTTCATAGGAAGTGGGTTAGACTTAAAAGTGTTTCTTATTTGCTGTTGATGCTCTCTTTTACTTCAACTCTTATTTCTCGCGAGAGCATCATTAAAATTACTGAGCCCATCTTAATGGCTATAAAGAAAGCACTTCTTGGGTGTTGTGTCTTGGAAGTTGTTACTACTGTAGGAACCTCTCCTTATCATGTTTATTGCAGTGTTGTGCCAAGTAAAGTCTTTGATAGAAGGTTGATACTAGATTTGGATTTCTGCGCAGAAACAGATTTTAGCTGTCACGAATTTGAGCTGTTCTCTCTGTAGGAGAATTGATACGTCTCCGACGTATCGATAATTTCTTATGTTCCATGCCACATTATTGATGTTATCTACATGTTTTATGCACACTTTATGTCATATTCGTGCATTTTCTGGAACTAACCTATTAACAAGATGCCGAAAGGCCGATTCGTTGTTTTCTGCTGTTTTTGGTTCCGTAAAGGCTGTTCGGGCAATATTCTTGGAATTGGACGAAATCAACGCCAAACCTCCTATTTTTCCCGGAAGGCTCCGAACACCGAAGAAGAGTCGGAGAGGGGCCAGGGGGCCACCACACCACATGGCGGCGCGGGCCAGACCCTGGCCGCGCCGGCCTAGGGTGTGGCGCCCCCAGGTGTCCCCCTGCGCCGCCTCTTCGCCTATAAAACCCCTTTCGACCTAAAAACGCAGCACCAATTGACGAAACTCCAGAAAGACTCCAGGGGCGCCGCCGCCATCGCGAAACTCCAATTCGGGGGACAGAACTCTGTTTCGGCACCCTGCCGGGACGGGGAATTGCCCCGGAGCCATCTCCACCGCCGTCTTCACCGCCATCTTCACCGCCATCGCTGCCTCCATGATGAGGAGGGAGTAATCCACCCCGAGGCTGAGGGCTCCACTCGTAGCTATGTGGTTCATCTCTCTCCCATGTACCTCAATACAATAATCTCATGAGCTGCTTTACATGATTGAGATTCATATGAGTTTTGTATCACAATTTATCTATGTGCTACTCTAGTGATGTTATTAAAGTAGTTCTATTCCTCCCGCACGATGTAATGGTGACAAGTGTGTGCATCCGTGTTAGTACTTGGTTTATGCTATGATTATGATCTCTTGTAGATTATGAAGTTAACTATTGCTATGATAGTATTGATGTGATCTATTCCTCCTACATATGCATGAAGGTGACAAGTGTGCATGCTATGTTAGTACTTGGTTTAGTCTTTTGATCTATCTTACACTCAAAGGTTATTTAAATATGAACATTGAATTGTGGAGCTTGTTAACTCCGGCATTGAGGGTTCGTGTAATCCTACGCAATGTGTTCATCATCCAACAAGAGTGTAGAGTATGCATTTATCTATTCTGTTATGTGATCAATGTTGAGAGTGTCCACTAGTGAAAGTGTAATCCCTAGGCCTTGTTCCTAAATATCGCTATCGCTGCTTGTTTACTCGTTTTACTGCGTTACTACTCGTCGCAATACTACCACCATCAACTACACGCCGACGAAGATATTTTCCGGCACCGTTGCTACTCGCTCATATATATTCATACCACTCGTATTTCACTATCTCTTCGCCGAACTAGTGCACCTATTAGGTGTGTTGGGGACACAAGAGACTTCTTGCTTTGTGGTTGCAGGGTTGCTTGAGAGGGATATCTTTGACCTCTTCCTCCCTGAGTTCGATAAACCTTGGGTGATCCACTTAAGGGAAAACTTGCTGCTGTTCTACAAACCTCCGCTCTTGGAGGCCCAACACTGTCTACAGGAAAAGGAGGGGGCGTAGACATCAAGCTATTTTCTGGCGCCGTTGCCGGGGAGGAAAGGTAAAAGGTACTCACACTCCGGATCTCGGCTACTAAGCTATTTCCCGGCGCCGTAAGTACTCGAAGCTATTTCCTTTAGATCCTGCAATTGAAACTTTTTGTTTCTTGTTTACACTAGTTTGGCATAATGGACAAGAATGATCTTCTTACTCTATTTCCTGATTTAAAACATGGATTGTTTGATGCGAAAATTAAAAAACCTATGGAATCTTATTTGCATGCTGGTAGTAATATTAGTATGAACGCTTTGAACACCATTGTTGATAATAATATAGAAAGTTCTAAGCTTGGGGAAGCTGGTTTGCATGATATTTTTAGTCCCCCAAGCATTGAGGAGAAAATTTACTTTGATGATACTTTGCCTCCTATTTATGATGATTGTAATGATAGTGGTCTTTTGGTGCCACCTACTATGGAGAGTAAATTTTGTTGTGATTATACTATGCCTCCTACACTTGATGAGAATAATAATGATAGCTACTTTGTTGAATTTGCTCCCACTACAACTAATAAAATTGATTATGCTTATGTGGAGAGTAATAATTTTATGAATGGGACTCATGATAAGAATGCTTTATGTGATAGTTATATTGTTGAGTTTGCTCATGATGCTACTGAAAGTTATTATGAGAGAGGAAAATATGGTTGTAGAAATTTTCATGTTACTAAAACACCTCTCTATGTGCTGAAATTTTTAAAGCTACACTTGTTTTATCTTCCTATGCTTGTTACTTTGCTCTTCATGAACTTGTTTATTTACAAGATTCCTATGCATAGGAAGCATGTTAGACTTAAATTTGTTTCATACTTGCCTCTTGATGCTCTCTTTTTGCTTCAACTACTATTTCTTATGAGTGCATCATTAAAACTGCTGAGCCCATCTTAATGGCTATAAAGAAAGAACTTCTTGGGAGATAACCCATGTGTTATTTTGCTACAGTACTTTGTTTTATATTTGTGTCTTGGAATTTGTTTACTACTGTAGCAACCTCTCCTTATCTTAGTTTTGTGTTTTGTTGTGCCAAGTAAAGTCGTTGATAGTAAGGTTCATACTAGATTTGGATTACTGCGCAGAAACAGATTTCTTTGCTGTCACGAATCTGGGCAAAATTCTCTGTAGGTAACTCAGAAAATATTGCCTATTTACGTGAGTGATCCTCAGATATGGACGCAACTTTCATTCAATTTGAGCATTTTCATCTGAGCAAGTCTGGTGCCATTTTAAAATTCGTCTTTACGGACTGTTCTGTTTTGACAGATTCTGCCTTTTATTTCGCATTGCTTCTTTCGCTGTGTTGGGTGGATTTCCTTGTTCCATTACCTTCCAGTAGCTTTGGGCAATGTCCAGAAGTGTTAAGAATGATTGTGTCACCTCTGAACATGTGAATTTTTATTGTGCACTAACCCTCTAATGAGTTGTTTCGAGTTTGGTGTGGAGGAAGTTTTCAAGGATCAAGAGAGGAGTATGATGCAACATGATCAAGGAGAGTGAAAGCTCTAAGCTTGGGGATGCCCCGGTGGTTCACCCCTGCATATATCAAGAAGAGTCAAGCGTCTAAGCTTGGGGATGCCCAAGGCATCCCCTTCTTCATCGACAAATTATCAGGTTCCTTCTCTTGAAACTATATTTTTATTCGATCACATCTTATGTACTTTACTTGGAGCGTCTGTGTGCTTTTGTTTTTGTTTTTGTTTGAATAAATGCTTGTGTGGGAGAGAGACACGCTCCGCTGGTTCGAATGAACACATGTGTTCTTAGCTCATAATATTCATGGCGAAGTTTCTTCTTCGTTAAATTGTTATATGGTTGGAATTGGAAAATGATACATGTAGTAATTGCTATAATGTCTTGGGTAATGTGATACTTGGCAATTGTTGT
Organism: Lolium rigidum; assembly: GCF_022539505.1. Lineage (NCBI taxonomy): Eukaryota > Viridiplantae > Streptophyta > Magnoliopsida > Poales > Poaceae > Lolium > Lolium rigidum. Next base: position 352,049,779 of record NC_061508.1, read on the forward strand.
GCTCATGTTTAAGCTCTTGCATCATATGCTTTGCACCCATTAATGAAGAAATACATAGAGCATGCTAAAATTTGGTTTGCATATTTGGTTTCTCTAAGGTCTAGATAATTTCTAGTATTGAGTTTTGAACAACAAGGAAGACGGTGTAGAGTCTTATGATGTTTACAATGTGTCTTTTATGTGAGTTTTGCTGCACCGTTTCATCCTTGTGTTTGTTTCAAATAAACCTTGCTAGCCTAAACCTTGTATCGAGAGGGAATACTTCTCATGCATCCAAAATACTTGAGCCAACCACTATGCCATTTGTGTCCACCATACCTACCTACTACATGGTATTTCTCCGCCATTCCAAAGTAAATTGCTTGAGTGCTACCTTTAAAATTCCATCATTCACCTTACAATATATAGCTCATGGGACAAATAGCTTAAAAACTATTGTGGTATTGAATATGTACTTATGCACTTTATCTCTTATTAAGTTGCTTGTTGTGCGATAACCATGTTTCGGGGACGCCATCAACTACTCTTTGTTGAATTTCATGTGAGTTGCTATGCATGTTCATCTTGTCCGAAGTAAGAGCGATCTACCACCTTATGGTTAAGCATGCATATTGTTAGAGAAGAACATTGGGCCGCTAACTAAAGCCATGATCCATGGTGGAAGTTTCAGTTTTGGACATATATCCTCAATCTCAAATGAGAAAATTATTAATTGTTGTTACATGCTTATGCATAAAAGAGGAGTCCATTATCTGTTGTCTATGTTGTCCCGGTATGGATGTCTAAGTTGAGAATAATCAATAGCGAGAAATCCAATCCGAGCTTTCTCCTTAGACCTTTGTACGAGCGGCATAGAGGTACCCCTTTGTGACACTTGGTTAAAACATGTGCATTGTGATGATCCGGTAGTCCAAGCTAATTAGGACAAGGTGCGGGCACTATTAGTATACTATGCATGAGGCTTGCAACTTGTAAGATATAATTTACATGATACATATGCTTTATTACTACCGTTGACAAAATTGTTTCATGTTTTCAAAATAAAAGCTCTAGCACAAATATAGCAATCGATGCTTTCCTCTTTGAAGGACCATTCTTTTACTTTTATGTTGAGTCAGTTCACCTATTTCTCTCCACCTCAAGAAGCAAACACTTGTGTGAACTGTGCATTGATTCCTACATACTTGCTTATTGCACTTATTATATTACTCTATGTTGACAACTATCCATGAGATATACATGTTATAAGTTGAAAGCAACTGCTGAAACTTAATCTTCCTTTGTGTTGCTTCAATGCCTTTACTTTGAATTATTGCTTTATGAGTTAACTCTTATGCAAGACTTAATGATGTTTGTCTTGAAGTACTATTCATGAAAAGTCTTTTCTTTATGATTCACTTGTTTACTCATGTCATATACATTGTTTTGATCGCTGCATTCACTACATATGCTTTACAAATAGTATGATCAAGGTTATGATGGCATGTCACTCCGTAAATTATCCGTGTTATCGTTTTACCCGCTCGGGACGAGAAGAACTAAGCTTGGGGATGCCGATACGTCTCCGACGTATCGATAATTTCTTATGTTCCATGCCACATTATTGATGTTATCTACATGTTTTATGCACACTTTATGTCATATTCGTGCATTTTCCGGAACTAACCTATTAACAAGATGCCGAAAGGCCGATTCTGTTGTTACTCGCTGTTTTTGGTTCCGTAAAGGCTGTTCGGGCAATATTCTCGGAATTGGATGAAATCAACGCCAAACCTCCTATTTTTCCCGGAAGGCTCCGAACACCGAAGAAGAGTCGGAGAGGGGCCGGGGGGCCACCACACCACATGGCGGCGCGGGCCGGACCCCGGCCGCGCCGGCCTAGGGTGTGGCGCCCCGTGTGCCCCCTGCGCCGCCTCTTCGCCTATAAAACCCCTTTCGACCTAAAAACGCAGTACCAATTGACGAAACTCCGGAAAGACTCCGGGGCGCCGCCGCCATCGCGAAACTCCAATTCGGGGACGAACTCTGTTTCGGCACCTCGCCGGGATGGGGAATTGCCCCCGGAGCCATCTCCACTGCCGTCTTCACCGCCATCTTCACCGCCATCGCTGCCTCCATGATGAGGAGGGAGTAATCCACCCCCGAGGCTGAGGGCTCCGCTCGTAGCTATGTGGTTCATCTCTCTCCCATGTACCTCAATACAATAATCTCATGAGCTGCTTTACATGATTGAGATTCATATGAGTTTTGTATCACAATTTATCTATGTGCTACTCTAGTGATGTTATTAAAGTAGTTCTATTCCTCCCGCACGATGTAATGGTGACGAGTGTGTGCATCCGTGTTAGTACTTGGTTTATGCTATGATTATGATCTCTTGTAGATTATGAAGTTAACTATTGCTATGATAGTATTGATGTGATCTATTCCTCCTACATATGCATGAAGGTGACAGAGTGTGCATGCTATGTTAGTACTTGGTTTAGTCTTTTGATCTATCTTACACTCAAAGGTTATTTAAATATGAACATTGAATTGTGGAGCTTGTTAACTCCGGCATTGAGGGTTCGTGTAATCCTACGCAATGTGTTCATCATCCAACAAGAGTGTAGAGTATGCATTTATCTATTCCGTTATGTGATCAATGTTGAGAGTGTCCACTAGTGAAAGTGTAATCCCTAGGCCTTGTTCCTAAATATCGCTATCGCTGCTTGTTTACTCGTTTCTATCACGTTACTATCGCTGCAATACTACCACCATCAACTACACGCCAGCAAGCTATTTTCTCGGCACCGTTGCTACCTGCTCATATATATTCATACCACCTGTATTTCACTATCTCTTCGCCGAACTAGTGCACCTATTAGGTGTGTTGGGGACACAAGAGACTTCTTGCTTTGTGGTTGCGGGGTTGCTTGAGAGGGATATCTTTGACCTCTTCCTCCCCGAGTTCGATAAACCTTGGGTGATCCACTTAAGGGAAAACTTGCTGCTGTTCTACAAACCTCTGCTCTTGGAGGCCCAACACTGTCTACAGGAAAAGGAGGGGGAAGTAGACATCAAGCTATTTTCTGAGAAAATAGTCTTGATGACCCACAAGTATAGGGGGTGTATCGTAGTATTTTCGATAAGTAAGAATGTCGATCCCAACGAGGAGCAGAAGGTGTTGACAAGCAGTTTCGATGAAGGATTCACTGTAAATGCTCACGGACAAGTATTCGAGGGGTTTAGATGTAACAAGTTGAATAAAGTACGAGTAAGTAAAGTGCGAGAGTAACAATTGCAGCGAGTGGCCCAATCCTTTTTAGCACAAAGGACAAGCCGGTTTGTTTACTTATAATGACCAAACGTTCTCGAGGACACACGGGATTTTAGTCTAGTGCTTTCGCTACATACGGCTAAATAATCTTCATTGTTATGATAAGTGTTGTGTGGGTGAACCTATGCTAATGTACCGCCCTTCCTAGGACTAATACATACTTGTGATTATACCCCTTGCAAGCATCCGCAACTACAAGAAAGTAATTAAGAATAAATCTAACCACAGCCTTAAACTCCGAGATCCCGCGATCCCTCCCGCATCGATATACCAACGGGGTTTAGGTTTCGTCACTCCGGCAACCCCGCAATTGGCAAACGAGTACAAGATGCATTCCCCTAGGCCCATAAATGGTGAAGTGTCATGTAGTCGACGTTCACATGACACCACTAGAAGAATAACACCACAACTTAAATATCATACCATTGAATATTACTCAACCATAGTTCACTACTAACATTTAGACTTCACCCATGTCCTCAAGAACTAAACGAACTACTCACGAGACATCATATGGAACATGATCAGAGGTGATATGATGATGAATAACAATCTGAACATAAACTTGGTTCAATGGTTTCACTCAATAGCATCAACAACAAGTAGAGATCGATACCGGGAGAGTTTCCCCTATCAAACAATCAAGATCAAACCCAAATTGCTACGGTGGTGACGATGTCCAGCGGTGGAGACGGCGGTGATGATGGTGGAGATGATGATGATGGTGATGGAGATGATGTCCAGCTCGATGACGGTGACGATGGCGTCGATTTCCCCTCCCGGAGGGAATTTCCCCGGCGGATTCCCGCCCGCCGGAGAGCTCTTTTCTCTCCGGTGTTCTCCGCCCCGCGAGGCGGCTGTAACTCTTCGTGAGGAACCCTCTCTGGCTTAGGTCTTCGGGACGAAGGGTTTCGCGAAGAAAAGGAGGCGAAAGGGGCTGTGGGCCCCCCACACCACATGGCGGCGCGGCCAGGCCATGGGCCGCGCCGCCCTAGGGTGTGGGCCCACCCTGGGTCCTCCTGGCTCCTCCTTCTGGCTTCCTTCGTCATCTTGAAAAATAGGATTTTTGGTATAATTTCCTTCCACAGTTGATCTTCCGAAATATTGCGTTCTGACGGTGCTTTTTCCCGCAGAATCCTGGCTCCGGTGCTTGATCTCCCAATAATGATGAAACATGCAAAATAGATGAAATAACATAAGTATTGTGTCCCAATATGAAATATATCAATGAATAACAGCAAATTATGATATAAAATAGTGATGCAAATTGGACGTATCAACTCCCCCAAGCTTAGACTTCGCTTGTCCCCAAGCGAGACCGAACTCGGTAAACGGGACCACATGTTTATGGAGTGAAGAGTCGATAAATAAAATACGGACAAGAAGCATCATATTCATTCACACAAGACATTATAGTAAACAACTTCCTCATATAACTCAACTTGAAACAAGTATAAGGTAATCACAAATAAAGGTGCATAAGAAATCATAGTTGGTGATGGCAAACTTCGTTCTTGGTCAGAGAACAATTAACAGATTATATTTATCTCAATGAGCAGCGCTCTCATGTTAAAGTTTATAAGGCACAACTTGCATACTCAATCATAATGGTCTCTTCATAATCATTGATAACTTGCAAAGCTATATTCATTCGGATAAAACATGTACTAAACAAGGAAGAATAAAAGACATGATGTAGCAAATCACAATATAATGGTTTGATCACAACTACTCAAATGCTTGCTTGAGATGGAGGGAAATAGGTTTACTGACTCAACATAAAGTAAAAGACAGGCCCTTCGCGAGAGGAAGCAGGGATTAAATCATGTGCTAGAGCATTTTCAGTTTTGCAATCATATAAAGAGAATAAAAGTAACATTTTGAGAGGTGTTTGTTATTGTCAACGACTGGTAGCGGGTACTCTAACCCCCTTGCCAGACAACCTTCAAAGAGCGGCTCCCATATTATTTTCATTTTGTGTGGCACTCCTTCCAACCTTTCTTTCACAAACCATGGCTAACCGAATCCTCGGTGCCCGCCAACAATCTCATACCATGAAGGAGTGCCTTTTTATTTTAGTTTTATTATGATGATGACACTCCCCCCAACCTTTGCTTACACAAGCCATGGCTAACCGAATCCTCGGGTGCCGTCCATCAATCACATACCATGGAGGAGTGTCTATTTAGTTTGATTAATTTGGGACTGGGAATCCCATTGCCAGCTCTTTTGCAAAATTATTGGATAAGCGGATGAAGCCACTAGTCCATTGGTGAAAGTTGCCCAACAAGATTGAAAGATAAAACACCACATACTTCCTCATGAGCTATAAAACATTGACACAAATAAGAGATACTAAGTTTTGAATTGTTTAAAGGTAGCACATGAAGTATTTACTTGGAATGGCAGTAAAATACCATATAGTAGGTAGGTATGGTGGACACAAATGGCATAGGTTTGGGCTAAGGTTTGGATGCACGAGAAGTATTCCCTCTCGCATGGGTCTTTGGCTAGCAAGGTTAATTAGCAAGCATAAGAGTCGAGGGAAAAAAAAACAAATATACATGTGATAGAAACAATCATGCATCTTCCTTGTAAGCACAAACAATCTTAACTTCAGAATAATAAGCTATGAGCTAACAAGAAAGAAAGACAATGAAACAACTACATGTATTTCTCTTTTCTACTTAAACCTAAAAGTGTTGTTGCTATTGACCAATGCTAAGTTTGCCAAAACCAAATAGATTTATTCAATGCTCCCAAAGTGATACCAATACTAATGACAAGATAAATTATATAATAGAAATTGCAAACTAAAATAAGATGTGCAATATGTAAATGATAAGACTTCTCATTAATATTCCATAACGATAACTCACACCAAGGGATACATAGATAACCAACTAAAGGAGAGATACTTCCAAATTGCAACCCATCTTATATGATAACTTCCCTACTCATGATATGACACTACTTGACAATGAAAAGTAAAAGGTAGTGATAATGTGATACCGCGGCACTCCCCCAAGCTTGGAACAAACCAAGGGGATGCCAATACCGATGATGAATTACTCCTTCGGCGGTGGTGATGATGAATTCCTGATAAGCTTCTCAACAAGTTGCTTTAACTTCAGTTTCTCAGCTTGGCAATTCTGCACTAAGATTCGAAGATATTCATTGTTATCCGAAGTTGGCGATGATGACCTTGTGATGCGGATCGAATGGTCTTCCAGTATTCTTCGGAGACGGCAATTCTCCTCCTGGAGTATCTCCACTTCTCTTCTCAGAGCCCGATATTGATCACAAAACTCATCGGTAGTCCGTAGAGCTTCTTCCAACACAGGGAAGGAGTCGAGGCTACGAGCGGGTGGTAAAGGTCCCTGCAAGTTATGAGAAAAAGAACGTCGAATGTCAACAGATCCCACCAAGATTTGCTTGCTCCCTCCGGTTTGCTGCTCTTGTCTTGATGGCACCTTCTTCACTTCTTCCTCCGAAAGCCCCTTGCCCTTGTTGTTGGAGGCCATGGTGCTTCTAGACCGAAAACAGATCCTGGCGTAAACAACTCAAACAAAACACGTCGAGAAAACGATATACGGACCTCCAGGGGTCCGGGGGATTATATAGCAAAAAATTTCACGACAAAAGGAAAGTACCAGATCGAACCAGAGTCGGAAAGGGGCGACGAGGCGGCCAGACCATAGGGCGGCGCGGGCCCTGGCCAGGCCGCGCCGGCCTATGGTGGCGCCCCCTCGTGCGTCCTTTCCACTCCGTTTCGAACTCGTAATTTTTCATATTTTCTAAAAACAGCAAAAATATTGTTCGGAAAGTAAATTGCGTACTTTTCATTACCAGTACTGTTACCTATTCAAAGTCGGGTTCTGGCGGACTGTCAATTTGCCTTTTGATGAAAGCCTCCGGTGTTTCCACTTGAATAATATCAACATCAACATTATAGGAATCACCCGAGATATAATGCTTGAGTCTTTGTCCATTCACCACTTGCGTAGCATTGCCTTGGAGAGAGCTAATTTTAATTGCTCCTGAACGATACACCTCCTCGACAACATATGGTCCTTCCCATTTTGAGAGTAATTTCCCTGCAAAGAATCTGAGACGAGACCGATACAATAGGACTTTATCCCCAATATTAAATTCTCTTTTGATAATCCTTCTATCATGCCATTTTTTAACTTTCTCTTTAAAGAGTTTAGCATTTTCATAAGCTTCACTTCTCCATTCATCTAGAGAACTTAATTGCAACAACCTCTTATCACCGGCAAGTTTAGGATCTTTATTTAATTCTCTAACAGCCCAATAATCTTTGTGCTCTAGTTCTAAAGGTAAATGACAAGCTTTCCCATTAACCATTTTATAAGGTGACATTCCCATGGGATTTTTATAAGCAGTTCTATAAGCCCATAGTGCATCCTTCAATTTACTAGCCCAATTCTTTCTAGTTTTATTAACGGTCTTTCCCAAAATAGATTTAATCTCTCTATTTGATAATTCTACTTGACCACTAGTTTGAGGATGATAAGCGGAAGCAATTCTATGATTAATACCATACCTAGCAAGAGTTTTTCTAAAACCTCCATGAATAAAATGAGAACCTCCATCAGTCATAATATATCTAGGCACTCCAAATCTAGGAAAAATAATATCCAAAAGCATTCTTAAAGAGGTCTCACCATCAAGCACTTTTTGTAGGTATGGATTCCACCCATTTAGTAACATAATCAACAAGCAACAAGTATATGAGTGTTACCTTCTGAAGACGGAAAAGGTCCCATGAAGTCAAATCCCCAACAATCAAATGGTTCAATAACAAGAGTATAATTCATAGGCATTTCATTACATCTGGAGATATTACCAACCCTTTGGCATTCATCACAAGATAAAATAAACTTTCTCGCGTCCTTGAAGAGAGTTGGCCAATAAAAACCTGATTGTAAAAGCTTTTGCGCGGTTCTTTCTCCGGCGTGATGTCCTCCATAAGCACTACCATGACATTTACTCAATATCTCTTGTTGTTCATATTCGGGAACACATCTTCGCATAATACCATCCACTCCTTCTTTATATAAGTGTGGGTCATCCCGTAAATAATGCCTCAAGTCATAAAAGAATTTCCTCCTTTGTCTGAGCTGAAAAGGTTGGAGGCAAGTACTTGGAAACAATAAAGTTAGCATAATCAAGCATACCAAGGACTGTCTCGCGAGCTCACCTTTATTACAACCAATTGTTCATTTGGAAAACTATCATTAACGAGAACAGGATCATAAGCAATATTTTCCAATCTAGACAAATTATCAGCAACGGGATTATCAAGCACCTTTCCTATCTACAATATGTAAATCAAATTCTTGCAACAGAAGTACCCATCTAATAAGCCTTGGCTTAGCATCTTTCTTTGTCATAAGGTATCTAATTGCAGCATGATCAGTATGAATAGTAACTTTTGAATCAACAATATAAGATCTAAATTTATCGCAAGCAAAAACTACAGCTAATAGTTCCTTTTCAGTTGTAGCATAATTTCTTTGAGCAGCATCAAGAGTTTTACTAGCATAATGAATAACATTCAGTTTTTTATCTACTCGCTGTCCAAGAACAAGCGCCTACAAGAAAATCACTAGCATCACACATAATTTCAAATGGTAAGTTCCAATCAAGAGGTTCAACTATAGGAGCAGTTGTTAAGGCTTTCTTAAGAGTTTCAAAAGCTTCCTTACAATCATCATCAAAAACAAATGGTACATCTTTTTGAAGAAGATTAGTAAGAGGTTTTGAAATCTTGGAGAAATCTTTAATAAATCTCCTATAAAACCCAAAGCATGACCAAGAACACTACGAATACCTTTAACATCCCTAGGATAGGGCATCTTCTCAATTGCTTCAACTTTAGCTCTATCAACTTCAATACCTCTCTCGTAACTTTTATGTCCCAATACAATTCCTTCATTACACATAAAGCGGCATTTCTCCCAATTAAGAACAAGGTTAGTTTCTTCACATCTCCGCAAAACTTTATCAAGGTTTCGCAAGCAACTATCAAAAGAATTCCCATAGACGGAAAAATCATCCATGAATACCTCTACAATACTCTCACAAAAACCATGAAAAATAGCAGACATGCATCTTTGAAAAGTAGCAGGAGCATTACATAAACCAAAAGGCATGCGTCTATAAGCATAAGTTCCATAGGGACAAGTGAAAGTGGTTTTCTCTTGATCTTTAGCTTTAACAGCAATTTGTGAAAACCCGAATAACCATCAAGAAAGCAAAAATGAGTATTTTTAGACAATCTTTCTAGCATTTGATCAATAAATGGTAAAGGGTAATGATCTTTCTTAGTAACTTTATTAACTTTTCGAAAATCAATGCACATTCTATACCCTACAACTACTCTTTGAGGGATGAGCTCATCATTATCATTAGGCACAACAAGCTCATTCCTCCTTTCTTGGGAACGCAATGCACAGACTAACCCATCTACTATCAGCAATAGGATATATAATACCAGCTTCAAGAAGTCTTAATACCTCATTCCTTACCACTTCCTTCATCTTCGGAATTAGACGACGTTGAGGTTCAACAACAGGCTTTGCATCATCTTCCATATTAATAGCATGTTGGCAAATAGACGGAGAAATCCACTTCAAATCATCAAGAGTATAGCCAATAGCGCCTCGGTGCTTCTTCAATATTTCCAATAACCTTTCTTCTTCAATCTCTGAAAGCTTAGAACTAATAATAACAGGATATATTTTCTTATCATCAATATGAGCATATTTAAGATTATCAGGCAAAGGCTTTAAATCAAAAACAGGATCTTCCTTTGGTGGCGGTGTTGTACCCAAATCTTCCACCGGTAAATCATGCTTGAGAATAGGTTGGCAAAGAAAATTTCCTCAAGCTCATCTCTTTCTTTCCTAAAAACTTCACTCTCGCTATCCTCCAAATGTTGCTCCAAAGGATTGTTAGGAACAAGAACAATAGATGCACACTGCTCCATTTTAAAATCATCACTAGGCAAATCAGCTTTATAAGGAGTTTTGGTAAATTTAGAGAAGTTAAACTCATAAGATTCACCAGCAAATTTAGTCAAAATTTTCTCTTTCTTGCAATCTATAATAGCTCCACAAGTATTTAGAAAAGGTCTACCAAAAATAATAGGACAATAATCACTAGCAGTGAGAACCAAGTACCAAAAAGTCAGCAGGATATTTAATCTTACCGCATAAGACTTCCACATCTCGAACAATACCAATTGGAGAAATAGTTTCTCTATTAGCCAACTGAATAACCACATCAATATCTTCAAGTTCACAAGAATCAATTTCGTGCATAATCTCCGTGTAAAGCTCATAAGGAATATCACTAACACTTGCACCAATATCACATAATCCATAATAGCAATAATCACCAATTCTAACAGATAGCATAGGAACACTAGCTTGTTTGGGTTTATTAGGATGTGAAACAATATTAGAAGCATCTTCACAGAAAATAATATGACCATCCTCCACATTTTCAGTCACAAGATCTTTAACTATTGCAACAAAGCAGCTTCAACTTTTATTTGTTCTTCAGTGTTCTACATGTGTTTCTTTTCACTTTTATGAACCGCACTATTTATAACAGAGTACTCCTTCATTTTAGCAGGGAAAGGAGTTTTTTCAATATAAGCTTCAGAATAACATGATCAGCAGCTTCAACTACAACGCATTTATTAATAGATGAATCAATTTTATCTTTATACGGTTCATGATACTTATCAAAATTCTTCTTTGGCAATTCATAATGAGAGGCAAAAGCTTTATAAAGATTTGCAGAAACTTGAGAATCAAGACCATATGTAGCACTCATATTACGAAATTTATCAGTATCCATAAAAGCTTCAATGCATTTATAATCATAAATTATACCTGATTCTCTATCCTTGTCGTTCTCCCAACCTTCAGCATTTTCTTGGATCCGATCAAGAAGGTCCCTTTTAAACTCTTCTTTGTTGCGTGTAAATGATCCAGAACAAGAAGTATCCAGCAAGGTCTTGTCTTGAAAAGAAAGTCTTGCATAGAAATTATCAATAATAACATTACCAGAAGCTCATGAATGGGGCATTTGAGCATTAAAGACTTCAATCTCCCCAAGCTTGGGCAATACTCTCTCCATCATGAGGCCAAAAATTATATATGCGATTCCGATCCTTATGAATTTCACTTGGAGGATAGAACTTAGAATAAAACCGGGGCACAATATCATTCCATTCAAGAGAATCCCCATTATCCAAGAATTTATACCAATGCGCCGCCCTACCGGACAGCGATAGAGAGAATAGTTTCTGCCGCACTTCATCCATAGCAATGCCTGCAGACTTGAATAAACCGCATAATTCATGTAAGAACAATAAATGATCTCCAGTGGTGGACAGTTCCATCCCCTTCATAGCGGTTATCCATAACACGTTCAATAATTTTCATAGGTATTTTATATGGTATCACTTCCTCACCTGGCGCCTCATCCACTACCGTTGCAGTAGTAGTAGATTTTACAAATAAAATTGAAGAGAAGATCTCTCCATAATGACTTATAGCAGCAGGCAGAAATAAAATCAGCACAAACAAGAAGGTTTTCCTTACCAATTCCACTTACCAATAGCGCTTCACTCCCCGGCAACGGCGCCGTAAAATAGTCTTGATGACCCACAAGTATAGGGGGTGCATCGTAGTATTTTCGATAAGTAAGAATGTCGATCCCAACGAGGAGCAGAAGGTGTTGACAAGCAGCTTCGATGAAGGATTCACCGTAAATGCTCACGTACAAGTATTCAGTGGGGTTTAGATGTAACAGCTGAATAAAGTACGAGTAAGTAAAGTGCGAGAGTAACAATTGCAGCGAGTGGCCCAATCCTTTTTAGCACAAAGGACAAGCCGGTTTGTTTACTTATAATGACCAAACGTTCTCGAGGACACACGGGATTTTAGTCTAGTGCTTTCGCTACATACGGCTAAATAATCTTCATTGTTATGATAAGTGTTGTGTGGGTGAACCTATGCTAATGTACCGCCCTTCCTAGGACTAATACATACTTGTGATTATACCCCTTGCAAGCATCCGCAACTACAAGAAAGTAATTAAGAATAAATCTAACCACAGCCTTTAAACTCCGAGATCTCGCGATCCCTCCCCGCATCGATATACCAACGGGGTTTAGGTTTCTCGTCACTCCGGCAACCCCGCAATTGGCAAACGAGTACAAGATGCATTCCCCTAGGCCCATAAATGGTGAAGTGTCATGTAGTCGACGTTCACATAACACCACTAGAAGAATAACACCACAACTTAAATATCATACCATTGAATATTACTCAACCATAGTTCACTACTAACATTTAGACTTCACCCATGTCCTCAAGAACTAAACGAACTACTCACGAGACATCATATGGAACATGATCGGAGGTGATATGATGATGAATAACAATCTGAACATAAACTTGGTTCAATGGTTTCACTCAATAGCATCAACAACAAGTAGAGATCGATACTCAGGAGAGTTTCCCTATCAAACAATCAAGATCAAACCCAAATTGCTACGGTGGTGACGATGTCCAGCCGGTGGAGACGGCGGTGATGATGGTGGAGATGATGATGATGGTGATGGAGATGATGTCCAGCTCGATGACGGTGACGATGGCGTCGATTTCCTCCCGAGGGAATTTCCCTGCGGATTCCTCGCCCGCCGGAGAGCTCTTTCTCTCTCGGTGTTCTCCGCCCCGCAGAGGCGGCCGTAACTCTTCGTGAGGAACCCTCTGTGGCTTAGGTCTTCGGGACGAAGGGTTTCGCGAAGAAAAGGAGGCGAAAGGGGCTGTGGGCCCCCCACACCACATGGCGGCGCGGCCAGGCCATGGGCCGCATCGCCCTAGGGTGTGGGCCCACCCTGGGTCCTCCTGGCTCCTCCTTCTGGCTTCCTTCGTCATCTTGAAAAATAGGATTTTTGGTATAATTTCCTTCCACAGTTGATCTTCCGAAATATTGCGTTCGACGGTGCTTTTTCCCGCGTAATCTCGGCTCCGTGCTTGATCTCCCAATAATGATGAAACATGCAAAATAGATGAAATAACATAAGTATTGTGTCCCAATATGAAATATATCAATGAATAACAGCAAATTATGATATAAAATAGTGATGCAAATTGGACGTATCAAGAATCTAAAAATTCTGTAAAAATTCATGAGTAATCCTCAGATATGTACGCAATTTTCATTCAATTTGAGCTTCTTCATCTGAGCAAGTTAAGTGCCTCGAAAAAATTCGTCTTTACGGATTGTTCTGTTTTGACAGATTCTGCCTTTTATTTCGCATTACCTCTTTTACTGTGTTTGAGTGGATTTCTTTGCTCCATTAAATTTCAGTAGCCATGGGTAATGTCCAGAAGTGCTAGGAATGATTGTGTCCTCGCTGAACATGTGAATCTTTGATTATGCACTAACCCTCTAATGAGATTGCTTTGAGTTTGGTGTGAAGGAAGTTTTCAAGGATCAAGAAAGAAGGATGCTATAATATGATCAAGAAAAGTGAAAAGTGTAGGATAACGTTGCATAGAAAACAAAAAATTTCCTACCGCGAACACGCAATCCAAGCCAAGATGCAATCTAGAAGACGGTAGCAACGAGGGGGTATCGAGTCTCACCCTTGAAGAGATTCCAAAGCCTACAAGATGAGGCTCTTGTTGCTGCGGTAGACGTTCACTTGCCGCTTGCAAAAGCGCGTAGAAGATCTTGATCACGATCGCTTCCGGCGCCACGAACGGGCAGCACCTCCGTACTCGGTCACACGTTCGGTTGTTGATGAAGACGACGTCCACCTCCCCGTTCCAGCGGGCAGCGGAAGTAGTAGCTCCTCTTGAATCCGACAGCACGACGGCGTGGTGTCGGTGGTGGTGGAGAAGTCCGGTGGAGCTTCGCTAAGCATGCGGGACGTGGTGGAGGAGAGAGGCCGCTAGGGTTTGGGGAGAGGGGGGCGCCGACCACTATGGGGTGCGGCCACCTTGTGGTTCTTGGGTGGTTCTTGGGTGGCCGGCCCCCTCCCCTTGGCCCCTCATTATATAGGTGGAACCCCAAGTGTTGGTCTCCAAGTCTTCGAATAAGACCCGAACCAAAAACCTTCCATATGGTGGGGAAACCTACCCAAGCTAGGACTCCCACTAGAGGTGGGAGTTCCACCTCCCATATGGGGGGGGTGGCCGGCCCCCTAAGGGGGAGTCCACTTGGGACTCCACCCCCACTAGGGTTGGCCGGCCATGGAGGTGGAGTCCCATGTGGACTCCACCTTCCTTGGTGGTTTCTTCCGAACTTTTCTAGAACCTTCCATAGAACCTTCCTCGTCATTTTAATTCACATAAAATCACATCCTATATATGAATCTTATTCTCCGGACCATTCCGGAACTCCTCGTGATGTTCGGGATCTCATCCGGGACTCCGAACAAATATTCGAACTCCATTCCATATTCAAGTTCTACCATTTCAACATCCAACTTTAAGTGTTTCACCCTACGGTTCGTGAACTATGCGGACATGGTTGAGTACTCACTCCGACCAATAACCAATAGCGGGATCTGGGAGATCCATAATGGCTCCCACATATTCAACGATGACTTTAGTGATCGAATGAACCATTCACATACGATACCAATTCCCTTTGTCACGCGATATTTTACTTGTCCAAGGTTTGATCTTCTGGTATCACTCTATACCTTGTTCAACCTCGTCTCCTGACAAGTACTCTTTACTCGTACCGTGGTATGTGGTCTCTTATGAACTTATTCATATGATTGCAAGACATTAGACGACATTCCACCGAGAGGGCCCAGAGTATATCTATCCGTCATCGGGATGGACAAATCCCACCGTTGATCCATATGCCTCAACTCATACTTTCCGGATACTTAATCCCACCTTTATAACCACCCATTTACGCAAAGTGGCGTTTGATGTAATCAAAGTACCTTTCCGGTATAAGTGATTTATATGATCTCATGGTCATAAGGACTAGGTAACTATGTATCGAAAGCTTATAGCAAATAACTTAATGACGAGATCTTATGCTACGCTTAATTGGGTGTGTCCATTACATCATTCATATAATGATATAACCTTGTTATTAATAACATCCAATGTTCATGATTATGAAACTAATCATCCATTAATCAACAAGCTAGTTTAAGAGGCATACTAGGGACTTCTTGTTGTCTACATATCACACATGTACTAATGTTTTGGTTAATACAATTATAGCATGATATATAAACATTTATCATAAACATAAAGATATAAATAATAACCACTTTATTATTGCCTCTAGGGCATATCTCCTTCAGCCTCCCACTTGCACTAGAGTCAATAATCTAGATTACATTGTAATATACCTAACACCCATGGCATTCTCGGTGTTGGTCATGCTTTGCCCTAGGGAGAGCTTTAGTCAACGGATCTTCTACATTCAGATCGAGTGTGTACTTTGCAAATCTTTACTTCTCCATCTTCGATGTACTCGCGAATCGAGTGGTAACGCAGCCTTGATATGCTTCAGACCTCTTGTGTGACCTTGGCTCTTGTGCATTGGCGATGGCACCCATGTTATCACAAGTAAATGATTAATGGGTCCAATGCACTAGGAACCACACCGAGCTCTACAATGAACCTCTTCATCCATACCGCTTCGATGAAGCCTCGAAGCCGCTATGTACTCGATTCTCGTTGAAGACTTCGCCACCGTGCACCGCTTTGAGCTTGCCCAGCTCATCGCAAAGCACCATTCAATATAAACACGTACCCGTACTCGTGACTTAGAGTCATCGAGATCGTTGTTCCAACTTGCATCGGTGTAACCGTTTACAACGAGCTCTTGGTCACCTCCATAACAAAGAAACATATCCTTAGTTCTTTTCAAGTACTCCAGGATATTCTTGACCGGCTGTCCAAGTGTTCCATTCCTGGATCACTTTGATATCTCGCTAGTCAAACTAACAAAGATGTGCTATATCCGGTCTAGTACATAGCATGGCATACATGATAGATCCTATCGCCGAGGCATAGGGGATATTACTCATCCTTTCTCTCGTCTTCTCGCCGTAGCCGGTCCTTGAGTCTTACTCAAGACCTTGCCCGGTAACATAGGTAAGAACCCTTTCTTACTTTCGTCCATTCTAAACTTCTTTAGAATCTTGTCCAGGTATGTACTCTGTGATAGCCCTATTAGGCGTCTTGATCTATCTCTATAAATCTTGATGCCTAATATATACGATGCTTCACCAAGGTCTTTCATTGAAAAACTATTATTCAAATAACCTTTAACACTGCTTAATAGTTCTATATCATTCCCGATCAATAATATGTCATCTACAAATAATATCGTGAATGCTACGAGAGCTCCCACTCACTTTCTTGTAAATACAGGCCTCTCCATGACACCTGTATAAACCCGAAGTCTTTGATCACCTTATCAAAGCGTCTGGTTCCAACTTCTCGATGCTTGCTTCAGTCCATAGATTGAACGCCGAAGTTTGCATACTTTGTCAGCATTTTTAGGATCGACAAAACCTTTGGGTTGTACCATATACAACTCTTCCTCAATGTCTCCATTAAGGAACGCCGTTTTGACATCCATCTCGCCAAATCTCATAATCGAAAAATGCAGCTATTGCTAACAAAATCCTCACAGATTTTAGCTTCACTACAGGTGAGAAAGTCTCATCGTAGTCAACTCCTTGAATTTGTCGGAAACCCTTTGCGACAAGTCGAGCTTTATAGACAGTAATATTACCATCAAGCATCTGTTTTTCTCTTGAAGATCCATTTATTCTCGACAGCCTTTCGGCTATCGGGTAAGTCTACCAAAGTCCATACTTTGTTATCATACATGGATCCCATTTCGGATTTCATGGCTTCTTGCCATTTGTTGGAATCTGGGCTCATCATCGCTTCTTCATACGTCGCAGGGTCCTCATCATTGTTATCCACAATCATGAAATTTAGACAAGGATCATACCTATCAGGAGTGGTACGTTCCCTTGTCGATCTGCGAGGTTCAGTAGTTTCCTCGTTCGAAGTTTCATGATCATTATCATTAGCTTCCTCTGTTGCCGGTGTAGGCGGTACAGTACAACTTCCGCATCGCGCTACTCTGATCAACGAGTATAGATTCATCAATCTCATCGAGTTCTACTTTTCTTCCAGTCACTTCTTTAGTGAGAAATTCTTTCTCAAGAAAGGTTCCGTTCTTAGCAACAAAGATTTTGCCTTCGGATTTGTGATAGAAAGTATACCCTATAGTTTCCTTAGGGTATCCTATGAAGATGCATTTCTCCGCTTTGGGTTCTAGCTTGTCCGGTTGTAACTTCTTTACATAGGATTTGCAACCCCAAACTTTCAGGAACGGCAGCTTAGGTTTCTTATTAAACCATAATTCATACGGTGTCGTTTCTACGGATTTTGATGGTGCTCTATTTAAAGTGAATGCGGCTGTCTCTAATGCATAACTCCAAAATGATAACGGCAAATCAGTAAGAGACATCATAGAACGAACCATATCTAAGAGAGTTCGATTACGATGTTCGGACACACCGTTTCGTTGAGGTGTTCCCAGCGGTGTCAATTGTGAAAGTATTCCGCATTTCTTTAAATGCATGCCAAACTCATAACTCAGATATTCACCTCCACGATCAGATCGTAGAAATTTGATCTTCTTGTTACGTTGATTTTCTACTTCACTTTGGAATTCCTTAAACTTCTCGAAAGTTTCGGATTTATGTTTCATGAAATAGATATACCCATATCTACTCGGATCATCCGTGAAGGTTAGAACATAACGATAACCACCGCGCGATGCTACGCTCATTGGTCCGCATACATCGGTATGTATGATTTCCAATAAGTCGTAGCTCGCTCCATCATACCGAGAAATGGAGTCTTAGTCATTTTTCCCATTAGACATGCTTCGCATCTATCAAGTGACTCAAAGTCAAGTGATTCAAGTAATCCATCAGTATGGAGTTTCTTCATGCGTTTCACTCCAATATGACCAAGACGACAGTGCCACATATAAGTAGAATTATCATTCAATTTAATTCGCTTAGCATTAATGTTATGTATATGCGTATCACTACTATCGAGATCTAACGTAAATAAGCCATTCTTTTGTGGTGCTCGACCATAAAAGATATTATTCATAAAAATAGAACAACCATTATTCTCGGACTTGAATGAATAACCGTCTTGCATTAAACAAGATCCGGATATAATGTTCATGCTCAACGCGGGTACAAAATAACAATTATTTAGGCTTAAAACTAATCCCAAAGGTAGATGTAGAGGAAGTGTGCCGACAGACGATCACATCGTCTTTGGATCCATTTCCAACGCGCATCGTCACTTCATCTTTCCAGTAGTCTTCGTTTATTCTTTAGTTCATGTTTCGAGTTACAAATATGAGCAACCGAACCAGTATCAAATACCCAGGTACTAGAACGAGAACCAGTACGTGAGATAAACATCTATAACATGTATATCAGATATACCTTCTTTCTTCTTCTTGACAAGGCCGCTCTTCGGATCAGCCGTGATACTTGGAGCAATTACGCTTCCAGGTGTCCCTTCTCCTTGCGGTAATAGCACTCGAGCATCGGGCTTAGGGCCGTTCTTAGGTTTCATAGGAGGCGTGGCAGCTTTCTTGCCACCCTTCTTGAATTTTCCCTTAGACTTGCCCTGTTTCTTGAAACTGGTGGTCTTGTTGACCATCAACACTTGGTGCTCTTTCTTGATCTCAATCTCAAGCAGCTTTTAGCATGCCAAAGAGTTCGAGTAACTCCTTGTTCATGTTCTCGCATATTGTAGTTCATCACAAAGTTCTTGTAACTTGGTGGCAGTGATTGAAGGACACGATTAATCCCCGGTCCGTTAGGAATCACTATTCCCAAGTCACTGAGTTTCTTCGCATGCCCGGTCATGGCGAGCATGTGCTCACTAACGGAGCTGCCTTCTTCCATCATACAGCTGAAGAATTGTTTCGATGCTTCATAGCATTCCACAGCCGCATGAGTCTCGAATATAGCTTTCAGCTCATTCATCAACTCATGAGGATCGTGGTGCTCAAAACGTTTTTGAAGATCGGGTTCTAGACTGCACAGGATGGCACACTGAACTTGAGAGTACCGAGTTTTCCGAGTCTCGTAAACAGCTTTTACTTCATCGGTTTCAGTTTCTGCAGGAGGGTCACCTAGCGGTGCATCAAGCACATATTGCAGATTTCCGCCAGAGAGGAAGATCCTCACATGACGGAACCAGTTGGTGAAGTTGCTACCGTTGCTCTTAAGTTTTTCTTTCTCTAGGAACTGGTTAAAATTGATTGGGGACGCCATCTCTACAACATATATTTGCAAAAGTTTAGACTAAGTTTATGACAAATTGAGTTCAAATTTTAATTCAACATAATTAAAAATCTAGATGAACTCCCACTCAAAACAATATCCCTCGCATTGTCTTAGTGATCACACGAACCAAATCCACCGCACCTATGTCCGATCATCACGAGACAAGGTGTGATTTCAATGGCGAACACTCAAAGTGTTCATCATATCAACCATATGATTCATGCTCTACCTTTCGGTATCACGTGTTCCGAGACCATGTCTGTACATGCTAGGCTCGTCAAGGCCACCTTAGTATCCGCATGTGCAAAACTGTCTTGCACCCGTTGTATGCACTTGTTGATTCTATCACACCCGATCATCACGAGATGCTTCGAAACGACAAGTCTTGGCAACGGTGCTACTAAGGATGAACACTTCATTATCTTGAGATTTTAGTGAGGGGTCATCTTATAGTGCTACCGTCGCGATCTAAGCAAAATAAGATGCATAAAAGGATTAACATCACATGCAGTTCATATGTGATATGATATGGCCCTTTTGTCTTTGCGCCTTTGATCTTCATCTCCAAAGCACGGACATGATCTCCATCATCTTCGAGCATGATCTCCATCATCGTCGGCGTAGCGTCAAGGTCAATGGCGCCGTCTTCATGATTGTCCTCCATGTAGCAACTATTACAACTACTTTGAAATACTACTCAACATGAAATTTAAAGACAACCATAAGGCTCCTGCCGGTTGCCACAATACAACAATGATCATCTCATACATATTCATCATCACATTATGGCCATATCATATCACCAAACCCTGCAAAAACAAGTTAGACGTCTCTAATTTGGTTTGCATATTTTACGTGGTTTAGGGTTTTCGAGAGAGATCTAATCTACCTACGAACATGAACCACAACGTTGATACTAATGTTTTCAATAGAAGAGTAAATTGAATCTTCACTATAGTAGGAGAGACAGACACCCGCAAAGCCTCTTATGCAATACAAGTTGCATGTCGAACGAGGAACAAGTCTCATGAACGCGGTCATGTAAAGTTAGTCCGAGCCGCTTCATCCCACTATGCCACAAAGATGCAAAGTACTCAAACTAAAGATAACAAGAGCATCAACGCCCACAAAACCATTGTGTTCTACTCATGCAACCATCTATGCATAGACACGGCTCTGATACCACTGTAGGATAACGTTGCATAGAAAACAAAAAATTTCCTACCGCGAACACGCAATCCAAGCCAAGATGCAATCTAGAAGACGGTAGCAACGAGGGGGTATCGAGTCTCACCCTTGAAGAGATTCCAAAGCCTACAAGATGAGGCTCTTGTTGCTGCGGTAGACGTTCACTTGCCGCTTGCAAAAGCGCGTAGAAGATCTTGATCACGATCGCTTCCGGCGCCACGAACGGGCAGCACCTCCGTACTCGGTCACACGTTCGGTTGTTGATGAAGACGACGTCCACCTCCCCGTTCCAGCGGGCAGCGGAAGTAGTAGCTCCTCTTGAATCCGACAGCACGATGGCGTGGTGTCGGTGGTGGTGGAGAAGTCCGGCGGAGCTTCGCTAAGCGTGCGGGACGTGGTGGAGGAGAGAGGCCGCTAGGGTTTGGGGAGAGGGGGGCGCCGGCCACTATGGGGTGCGGCCACCTTGTGGTTCTTGGGTGGTTCTTGGGTGGCCGGCCCCCTCCCCTTGGCCCCTCATTATATAGGTGGAACCCCAAGTGTTGGTCTCCAAGTCTTCGAATAAGACCCGAACCAAAAACCTTCCATATGGTGGGGAAACCTACCCAAGCTAGGACTCCCACTAGAGGTGGGAGTTCCACCTCCCATATGGGGGGGGGTGGCCGGCCCCCTAAGGGGGAGTCCACTTGGGACTCCACCCCCACTAGGGTTGGCCGGCCATGGAGGTGGAGTCCCATGTGGACTCCACCTTCCTTGGTGGTTTCTTCCGGACTTTTCTAGAACCTTCTAGAACCTTCCATAGAACCTTCCGCGTCATTTTAATTTACATAAAATGACATCCTATATATGAATCTTATTCTCCGGACCATTCCGGAACTCCTCGTGATGTCCGGGATCTCATCCGGGACTCCGAACAAATATTCGAACTCCATTCCATATTCAAGTTCTACCATTTCAACATCCAACTTTAAGTGTTTCACCCTACGGTTCGTGAACTATGCGGACATGGTTGAGTACTCACTCCGACCAATAACCAATAGTGGGATCCGGAGATCCATAATGGCTCCCACATATTCAACGATGACTTTAGTGATCGAATGAACCATTCACATACGATACCAATTCCCTTTGTCACGCGATATTTTACTTGTCCGAGGTTTGATCTTCGGTATCACTCTATACCTTGTTCAACCTCGTCTCCCGACAAGTACTCTTTACTCGTACCGCGGTATGTGGTCTCTTATGAACTTATTCATATGCTTGCAAAACATTAGACGACATTCCACCGAGAGGGCCCGGAGTATATCTATCCGTCATCGGGATGGACAAATCCCACTCGTTGATCCATATGCCTCAACTCATACTTTCCGGATACTTAATCCCACCTTTATAACCACCCATTTACGCAGGTGGCGTTTGATGTAATCAAAGTACCTTTCCGGTATAAGTGATTTATATGATCTCATGGTCATAAGGACTAGGTAACTATGTATCGAAAGCTTATAGCAAATAACTTAATGACGAGATCTTATGCTACGCTTAATTGGGTGTGTCCATTACATCATTCATATAATGATATAACCTTGTTATTAATAACATCCAATGTTCATGATTATGAAACTAATCATCCATTAATCAACAAGCTAGTTTAAGAGGCATACTAGGGACTTCTTGTTGTCTACATATCACACATGTACTAATGTTTCGGTTAATACAATTATAGCATGATATATAAACATTTATCATAAACATAAAGATATAAATAATAACCACTTTATTATTGCATCTAGGGCATATCTCCTTCAAAAAGTCTAAGCTTGGGATGCCCCCGTGGTTCATCCCTGCATATTTCAAGAAGACTCAAGCGTCTAAGCTTGGGGATGCCCAAGGCATCCCCTTCTTCATCAATAACTTATCAGGTCACCTCTAGTGAAACTATATTTTTATTCCGTCACATCTTATGTGCTTTACTTGGAGAGTCTGTGTGCTTTTATTTTCGTTTTGTTATTTTCATTCCCTGAATAATTCGGATCCTAACATGCTTGTGTGGGAGAGAGACACGCTCCGCTTTTTCATATGAACACTAGTGTTCTTCGCTTTTACTTTTAATGTTCAATGGCGAAAGTTGGAAGCTACTGCATTTATTGCTATTTGGTTGGAAACAGAAAATACTTCATGTGGTAATTGGTATCTTGTCTTGAATAATTTGATACTTGGAAATTGTTTTGAGCTCTCAAGTAGATCATGTTTAAGCTCTTGCATCATGTAGTTTAAACCTATTAGTGGAGAACTACCGTAGAGCTTGTTGAAATTTGGTTTGCATGATTGGTCTCTCTAAGGTCTAGATATTTTCTGGTAAAAGTGTTTGAGAAACAAGGAAGACAGTGTACAGTCTTATAATGCTTGCAATATGTTCTTATGTAAGTTTTGATGTACCGGTTTATACTTGTGTTTACTTCAAACAACCTTGCTAGCCAAAGCCTTGTACTAAGAGGGAATGCTTCTCGTGCATCCAAAACCTTGAGCCAAAACCTATGCCATTTGTGTCCACCATAACTACCTACTATGTGGTATTTTTCAGCCATTCCAAATAAATTTCTTGCGTGCTACCTTTAAAAAAATCATTCCTTGTCTTTGCAATACATAGCTCATGGGAAAGTAGCCTAAAAAAACTATTGTGGTAATGAATATGTCGCTTATGTATCTTAGTTCTTATAAGTTGCTTGTTGAGCGGTAACCATGTTATCTGGGGACGCCATCAACCTGTCACACTGATACGTCTCCGACGTATTGATAATTTCTTATGTTCCATGCCACATTATTGATGATATCTACATGTTTTATGCACACTTTATGTCATATTCGTGAATTTTCTGGAACTAACCTATTAACAAGATGCCGAAGTGCCAGTTGCTGTTTTCTACTGTTTTTGGTTTCAGAAATCCTAGTAAGGAAATATTCTCGGAATTGGACGAAATCAACGCCCAGGGTCCTATTTTGCCACGAAGCTTCCAGAAGACCGAAGAGGAGACGAAGTGGGGCCACGAGGTGGCCACACCCTAGGGCGGCGCGGCCCAGGTCCTGGCCGCGCCGACCTGTAGTATGGGCCCCTCGTGTGGCCCCCTGACCTGCCCTTCCGCCTACAAATAGCCTTCGTCGCGAAACCCCCAGTACCGAGAGCCACGATACGGAAAACCTTCCAGAGACGCCGCCGCCGCCAATCCCATCTCGGGGGATTCAGGAGATCGCCTCCGGCACCCTGCCGGAGAGGGGAATCATCTCCCGGAGGACTTTACGCCGCCATGGTCGCCTCCGGAGTGATGTGTGAGTAGTCTACCCCTGGACTATGGGTCCATAGCAGTAGCTAGATGGTTGTCTTCTCCCCATTGTGCTTAATTATCGGGTCTTGTGAGCTGCCGAACATGATCAAGATCATCTATCTGTAATTCTATATGTTGTGTTTGTTGGGATCCGATGAATAGAGAATACTATGTTATGTTGATTATCAATTTATATCTATGTGTTGTTTATGATCTTGCATGCTCTCCGTTACTAGTAGATGCTCCGGCCAAGTAGATGCTTGTAACTCCAAGAGGGAGTATTTATGCTCGATAGTGGGTTCATGTCTCCGTGAATCTGGGAAGTGACAGAAATCTCTAAGATTATGGATGTGTTGTTGCCACTAGGGATAAAACATTGGTGCTATGTTCGAGGATGTAGTTACTCGATTACATTACGCGCAATACTTAATGCAATTGTCTCGTTGTTAGCAACTTAATACCTGGAGGGGTTCGGATGATAACCTGAAGGTGGACTTTTTAGGCATAGATGCATGCTGGATAGCGGTCTATGTACTTTGTCGTAATGCCCAATTATCTCACTATACTCATCATAATATGTATGTGCATGGTCATGCCCTCTTTATTTGTCAATTGCCCAACTGTAATTTGTTCACCCAACATGTTGTTTATCTTATGGGAGAGACACCTCTAGTGAACTGTGGACCCCGGTCCAATTCTCTATACTCGAAATACAATCTACTGCAATACTGTTTCTACTGTTTTCTCGCAAACAATCATCATCCACACTATACATCTAATCCTTTGTTACAGCAAGCCGGTGAGATTGACAACCTCGCTTTTTCGTTGGGGCAAAGTACTTGGTTTGTGTTGTGCAGGTTCCACGTTGGCGCCGGAATCCCTGGTGTTGCGCCGCACTACATCTCGCCGCCATCAACCTTCAACGTGCTTCTTGACTCCCTACTGGTTCGATAAACCTTGGTTTCTAACTGAGGGAAACTTACTGCTGTACGCATCACAACTTCCACTTGGGGTTCCCAACGGTCGCGTGCTGTACGCGTGTCAAGCTAAATTTCTGGCGCCGTTGCCGGGGAGATCAAGACACGCTGCAAGGGGAGTCTCCACATCCCAATCTCTTTACTTTGTTTTTGTCTTGCTTAGTTTATTTACTACTTTGTTTGCTGCACTAAATCAAAATACAAAAAAATTAGTTGCTAGTTTTACTTTATTTGCTATCTTGTTTGCTATATCAAAAACACAAAAAAATTAGTTACTTGCAGTTACTTTACTTATTTCATTATGTTTCCTTTTAATTTTACCGTAAAAAACATGCCGGTAGGGCGCGGGTCTATAATTGGGAGAAATAATATAGAAGAATTTTTCAACCATGTTAGTATCGTTGATGATTTTGAAGATAGACACTTGGTAGACCTTGCTCCTACTTATGAAATTGCCGCTGCTGCTTTAGTCCGTATGATGGAAATTAAATTTGTTAATCTCAATCCTATAATCCAACACATGTTTCTTACACTCGGTGATATGGAAGAAGGGGAAAAGAAATATTTTGTTTTAGAAACCCTTCTTAGAGAATTTGGTGGTATAGCAAGGGAGGCTAGAAAGGTCTTTGCTAAATATGATATGCTTGGTTCTTGCACCAATTTTGTTAGTCTCCTTGAAAAGATGGACATGGATAGAATAAAGTACACTAATAATATTAATGATGGTGGGGAGATCAAAGCACCAATACCATGTAAGCTCCTAGCGATGAATGATGCACTAGAAAATAACTATGCTTGGCTTGTTCCGGAAAATTTATTTGATGAGAGTAGCAAGCCTAAAACTAATGAAAAGGGAGACGCCAAAACTTATGTATCCAATATACTATGCTTGGCTGAGAAAACTCCGCACCCCGCTGTAGAAGCCCCATCCTTCGATAATACTTGATACACACTTTCTGCGCCTAGCTGAAAGGCGTTAAAGAAAAGCGCTTATGGGAGACAACCCATGTGTTTTTACTACAGTACTTTGTTTTTATTTTGTGTCTTGGAAGTTGTTTACTACTGTAGCAACCTCTCCTTATCTTAGTTTAGTGTTTTGTTGTGCCAAGTAAAGTCGTTGATAGTAAAGTTCATACTAGATTTGGATTACTGCGCAGAAACAGATTTCTTTGCTGTCACGAATCTGGGCTGTTTTCTCTGTAGGTAACTCAGAAAATTATGCCAATTTACGTGAGTGATCCTCAGATATGTACGCAACTTTCATTCAATTTGAGCATTTTCATTTGAGCAAGTCTGGTGCCTCGATAAAATTCTTCAATACGAACTGTTCTGTTTTGACAGATTCTACCTTTTATTTCGCATTGCCTGTTTTGTTATGTTCGATGGATATTTCGATTCCATTGGCTTTCAGTAGCTTTGTGCAATGTCCAGAAGTGTTAAGAATGATTATGTCACCTCTGAACATGTATATTTTGATTGTGCACTAACCCTCTAATGAGTTGTTCTAAGTTTGGTGTGGAGGAAGTTTTCAAGGATCAAGAGAGGGAGATGATACAACATGATCAAGGAGAGTGAAAGCTCTAAGCTTGGGGATGCCCCGGTGGTTCACCCCTGCATATATCAAGAAGACTCAAGCGTCTAAGCTTGGGGATGCCCAAGGCATCCCCTTCTTCATCAACAATATTATCAGGTTCCTCCCCTGAAACTATATTTTTATTCCATCACATCTTATGTGCTTTTCTTGGAGCGTCGGTTTGTTTTTGTTTTTGTTTTGTTTGAATAAAATGGATCCTAGCATTCTTTTTGTGGGAGAGAGACACGCTCCGCTGTAGCATATGGACAAGTATGTCCTTAAGATCTACTCATAGTATTCATGGTGAAGTTTCTTCTTCGTTAAATTGTTATATGGTTGGAATTGGAAAAATGATACATGTAGTAATTGCTAAAATGTCTTGGATAATGTGATACTTGGCAATTGTTGTGCTCATGTTTAAGCTCTTGCATCATATACTTTGCACCCATTAATGAAGAAGTACATAGAGCATGCTAAATTTGGTTTGCATATTTGGTCTCTCTAAGGTCTAGATAATTTCTAGTATTGAGTTTGAACAACAAGGAAGACGGTGTAGAGTCTTATAATGTTTTCAATATGTCTTTTATGTGAGTTTTGCTGCACCGGTTCATCCTTGTGTTTGTTTCAAATAAGCCTTGCTAGCCTAAACCTTGTATCGAGAGGGAATACCTCTCATGCATCCAAAATACTTGAGCCAACCACTATGCCATTTGTGTCCACCATACCTACCTACTACATGGTATTTCTCTGCCATTCCAAAGTAAATTGCTTGAGTGCTACCTTTAAATTTCCATTCTCTACCTTTACAATATATAGCTCATGGGACAAATAGCTTAAAAACTATTGTGGTATTGAATATGTACTTATGCACTTTATCTCTTATTAAGTTGCTTGTTGTGCGATAACCATGTTCACTGGGGACGCCATCAACTACTCTTTGTTGAATTTCATGTGAGTTGTTATGCATGTTCGTCTTGTCTCGAAGTAAGAGCGATCTACCACCTTATGGTTAGAGCATGCATATTGTTAGAGAAGAACATTGGGCCGCTAACTAAAGCCATGATCCATGGTGGAAGTTTCAGTTTTGGACAATATCCTCAATCTCAAATGAGAAAATTAATTGTTGTTACATGCTTATGCATAAAAGAGGAGTCCATTATCTGTTGTCTATGTTGTCCCGGTATGGATGTCTAAGTTGAGAATAATCAATAGCGAGAAATCCGATGCGAGCTTTCTCCTTAGACCTTTGTACGAGCGGCATAGAGGTACCCCTTTGTGACACTTGGTTAAAACATGTGCATTGCGATGATCCCGGTAGTCCAAGCTAATTAGGACAAGGTGCGGGCACTATTAGTATACTATGCATGAGGCTTGCAACTTGTAAGATATAATTTACATGATACATATGCTTTATTACTACCGTTGACAAAATTGTTTCTTGTTTTCAAAATCAAAGCTCTAGCACAAATATAGCAATCGATGCTTTCCTCTTTGAAGGACCATTCTTTTACTTTTATTGTTGAGTCAGTTCACCTATTTCTCTCCACCTCAAGAAGCAAACACTTGCGTGAACTGTGCATTGATTCCTACATACTTGCATATTGCACTTGTTATATTACTCTATGTTGACAATATCCATGAGATATACATGTTACAAGTTGAAAGCAACCGCTGAAACTTCATCTTCCTTTGTGTTGCTTCAATGCCTCTACTTTGAATTATTGCTTTATGAGTTAACTCTTATGCAAGACTTATTGATGCTTGTCTTGAAGTACTATTCATGAAAAGTCTTTGCTATATGATTCACTTGTTTACTCATGTAATTTACATTGTTTTGATCGCTGCATTCACTACATATGCTTTACAAATAGTATGATCAAGATTATGATGGCATGTCACTCCAGAAATTATCTTTGTTTATCGTTTACCTGCCCGGGACGAGCAGGAACTAAGCTTGGCGATGCTGATACGTCTCCGACGTATCGATAATTTCTTATGTTCCATGCCACATTATTGATGATATCTACATGTTTTATGCACACTTTATGTCATATTCGTGCATTTTCTGGAACTAACCTATTAACAAGATGCCGAAGTGCCGATTCTTGTTTTCTCGTTGTTTTTGGTTTCAGAAATCCTAGTAAGGAAATATTCTCGGAATTGGACGAAATCAACGCCCAGGGTCCTATTTTGCCACGAAGCTTCCAGAAGACCGAAGAGGAGACGAAGTGGGGCCACGAGGTGGCCACACCCTAGGGCGGCGCGGCCCAGGTCCTGGCCGCGCTGACCTGTAGTGTGGGCCCCTCGTGTGGCCCCCTGACCTGCCCTTCCGCCTACAAATAGCCTTCGTCGCGAAACCCCAAGTACCGAGAGCCACGATACGGAAAACCTTCCAGAGACGCCGCCGCCAATCCCATCTCGGGGGATTCAGGAGATCGCCTCCGGCACCCTGCCGGAGAGAGGAATCATCTCCCGGAGGACTCTACGCCGCCATGGTCGCCTCCGGAGTGATGTGTGAGTAGTCTACCCCTGGACTATGGGTCCATAGCAGTAGCTAGATGGTTGTCTTCTCCCCATTGTGCTTAATTGTCGGGTCTTGTGAGCTGCCGAACATGATCAAGATCATCTATCCGTAATTCTATATGTTGTGTTTGTTGGGATCCGATGAATAGAGAATACTATGTTATGTTGATTATCAATTTATATCTATGTGTTGTTTATGATCTTGCATGCTCTCCGTTACTAGTAGATGCTTCGGCCAAGTAGATGCTTGTAACTCCAAGAGGGAGTATTTATGCTCGATAGTGGGTTCATGTCTCCGTGAACTGCGGGAAGCGACAGAAATCTCTAAGATTATGGATGTCTTGTTGCCATTAGGGATAAAACATTGGTGCTATGTTCGAGGATGTAGTTACTGATTACATTACGCGCAATACTTAATGCAATTGTCTGTTGTTAGCAACTTAATACTGGAGGGGGTTCGGATGATAACCTGAAGGTGGACTTTTTAGGCATAGATGCATGCTGGATAGCGGTCTATGTACTTTGTCGTAATGCCCAATTAAATCTCACTATACTCATCGTAATATGTATGTGCATGGTCATGCCCTCTTTATTTGTCAATTGCCCAACTGTAATTTGTTCACCCAACATGCTTGTTTATCTTATGGGAGAGACACCTCTAGTGAACTGTGGACCCCGGTCCAATTCTCTATACTGAAATACAATCTACTTGCAATACTGTTCTATCGTTTTCTACGCAAACAATCATCATCCACACTATACATCTAATCCTTTGTTATAGCAAGCCGGTGAGATTGACAACCTCGCCTGTTTCGTTGGGGCAAAGTACTTGGTTTGTGTTGTGCAGGTTCCACGTTGGCGCCGGAATCCCTGGTGTTGCGCCGCACTACATCTCGCCGCCATCAACCTTCAACGTGCTTCTTGACTCCTACTGGTTCGATAAACCTTGGTTTCTAACTTAGGGAAACTTACTGCTGTACGCATCACAACTTCCACTTGGGGTTCCCAACGGTCGCGTGCTGTACGCGTGTCACACACCTTTGTTGAATATCATGTGAGTTGCTATGCATGTTCATCTTGTCTGAAGTAAGGGAGATTTGCCATGAGTTAAATGGTTTGAGTATGCATATTGTTAGAGAAGAACATTGGGCTGCCAACCAAAGCCATATATCATGGTCGAAGTTTCATCTTGGACATTAATCCTCAAATCTCTTATGAGAATATTATCTGTTGTTGAATGCTTTAAGCATAAAAGAGGAGTCCATTATCTATTTTCTATGTTGTCCCGGTATGGAACTATGGATGTCCTCAAGTTGAGATCTATCAAAATTGAGAGATCAAATGCGATCTATCTCCTTGGACCTTTGTACAGGTGGCATAGAGGTACCCCTTTGTGACACTTGGTTGAAACATATGTAATGCAATGATAATCCATGGAAATCCGAGCTAATTAGGACAAGGAGCGGGCACTATTAGTATTCGATGCATGAGGCTTGCAACTTATAGGAGGTTTTATGCACACATATGAATTATTACTACCGTTGACAAAATTGTTTCCATGTTTTCAAAATAAAAAGCTCTAGCACATGAGTAATCCCTGCTTTCCTCTGCGAAGGGTCTTTCTTTTACTTTATGTTGAGTCAGTTTACCTACTTCTTTCTATCTTAGAAGCAAACACTTGTGTCAACTGTGTGTATTGATTCTTATATGCTTATTTATTGCACTTATTATATTACTTTGTGTTGACAATTATCCATGAGATATACATGTTGAAAGTTGAAAGCAATTGCTGAAACTTAAATCTTTCTTTGTGTTGCTTCAAAACCTCTTATTAAGACTCTATTGCTTTATGAGTTAACTCTTATGCAAGACTTTTTGATGCTTGTCTTGAAAGTACTATTCATGAAAAGTTTTTACTATATGATTCAGTTATTTAGTCATTATCTTTTTGTTAGCAAACTATAGACCATTGATTTGAGTCACTTCATTCATCTCATATGCTTTACAATAGTATTGATAAAGATTATGTTGGTAGCATGTCACTTCAGAAATTATCCTTTTTGTCGTTTACCTACTCGAGGGCGAGTAGGAACTAAGCTTGGGGATGCTTGATACGTCTCAAACGTATCTATAATTTCTTATGTTCCATGCTAGTTTTATGACAATACTCACATGTTTTATATACACTTTATATCATTTGTATGCATTTTCCGGTACTAACCTATTAACAAGATGCCGAAGCGCCAGTTCCTGTTTTCTGCTGTTTTTGGTTTCAAAAATCCTACACAGGAAATATTCTCGGAATTGGACGAAACAAAAGCCCACGGTCTTATTTTCCACGGAGTCTTCCAGAACACCGAAGAGGAGACAAAGAGGGGCCACGAAGCGGCCACACCATAGGGGGGCGCGGCCCCACCCCTGGCCGCGCCGCCATATGGGGTGGGCCCCTCGGGCGTCCCCCGACTCTGCCCCTTCGCCTATATAATCCTTCCGTCGCGAAAACCCTAGTATCGAGAGCCAAAATACCAGAAGAGTTCCGCAGCGCCGCCGCCATCGACGACAAGTTTCGGGGGACAGAATCTCTGTTCCGGCACGCCGCCGGGACGGGGAATTGCCCCCGGAGTCATCTCCATCGACTCCATCGCCATCTTCATCGCTGTTGCTGTCTCCCATGATAAGGAGGGAGTAGTTCTCCCCCGAGGCTGAGGGCTCTACCGGTAGCTATGTGGTTCATCTCTCTCTCCCATGGTGTGATCTTTATGTGATCATGAGCTTTGTAATCTAGTTGAAAATGTAGATGTTCTCTTGTCTATTATGCACTCTAGAGGTTACTTTAATATGAACTCCGGAGTTACTCTCCATGGTGTGATGGTGACAGTGTGCGCATCGTGTGTGATTCCTTTATGACGTTGTGGAGCTTGTTTACTCCGGCTTGAGGTGTGCTTTTGCAGCCCTACACAATGAATGTTGTTTGTCATCCAACAAGAGAGTGTTTGAGAGTAGTATTTATTTATTCAGTTCTGAGATCATTGTTGAGAGTGTCCACTAGTGAAAGTATGATCCCTAGGCCTTGTTTCTAAGCATTGAAACACCGTTTCCAACAAGTTCTGTTACATGTTCGCTTGCTGCAATTTTTATTTCAGATTGCAATTACTACTTATAATCATCCGTATTACTTGTATTTCACTATCTCTTCGCCGAACTAGTGCACCTATACATCTGACAAGTGTATTAGGTGTGTTGGGGACACAAGAGACTTCTTGTATCTTAATTGCATGGTTGCTTGAGAGGGATATCTTTGACCCCTACCTCCTGAGTTCGATAAACCTTGGGTGATTCACTTAAGGGAAACTTGCTGCTGTTCTACAAACCTCTGCTCTTGGAGGCCCAACACTGTCTACAGGAATAGAAGCGTGCGTAGACATCATCTAGCGCCGTACATTGAGCACCATCAACCATGCAGGTGTTGCTGCTCCAGCATGACCACCGCGGCCACAGCCGCGGCCTCCTCTCTGGAGCGAGCACCCCTTTTTATACGCTGGAGGGTGGCGTGCATTAACTCGGCACGAAGAGCTAGACGCGACGAGACGTGTTGTTGCGCTTCTATGGAAACTGCACCGTCATTGCACGCCATTTACTTTCGTCGAGAGGTAGGCGCATGTGTCAATGACACGTCGGACCCGTCACTCCCCGTCTCGCTTTTCGCTCTGTCCGGCGCGCCCGCGGCGTCCTATGTGGAGCGGAGACGGCCTTGAAACGTTGCTCACTGTATTAAATCGCATCGGCAAAAAAAACCTTTTGGGATAAGTGACTGGAATCGATTATAGGTCCGACGCGTCCCAAAAGACTTTGAAGACGTGATTGGAGATGCTCTTAGACCTCCTCTTTATAGGATGCTCATGAAACCGTCTGAAGTGGAAAACGCTGGATTGAACTCACCAGCTGCCGTAGCCGCGTATTACATGTTAAAAATCAGGTCATGCTGCAATCCACACCAATCAGGCCAGCTTGCTCGCGCCGCCGCTGCCACCGGCCTCCATGCATGCTGGTACCTTCCCATTCCCCATGTTAATCCCCCTTTTGTTTTCTTCAAACCCTGAACATACCAATCTGGTAGGTTTAGCTCTGGCTCGAGATTTGCTCGACGGTTTGTCCCTGCACCTGATTTGATCAGATTATTCTTGCAGCCTAATCTCCTACTCTTCAGACTTCAGGTACCATGCGTGTAGAGCGTAGGACGAGATTAATCTGGAAAATAGTCGCTTTCGTTGCTGCGCCAGTGTCACCGCCTACTCGGCGACTCCGGCTCCCCCCGACGGGTACAAACAGCTGTTCTCATTCTCCTAACATGATTTTGTGTTTATAATCACCGTTCTTAGCATAGATTCTACCCGTTTGATCTGTTCATGTACCTTTGCATGATGTTCTTTAAAATAGGAGCAGAGATTACTAAAATCTGTTTTTGTTTTGTAGGTGAGGTTTTCTTAGTTTTATGAAGTGCAATATTTAAAAGGTCATTTGTATTTTTTTTTTAAATCAGTGCAATATTGATGTTTCCTATTCATAAAACTATTGTGCCTTCCCCAGAAAAGAAAACGCGGACATTCAGAAGATGTGATCTCCTTTTTGGCTTTGTCAAATGTCCACACAACTTTATAATCAATCACTTAAATTCACCATTTTATCGTCATAGGGCCATCTGCTACTATTTAAGTCATCAGTCACATGTTGATCCATTCAGATAAAAAGTTCATTGTTTCCTTGAAAATGGTATTGGAAAACCAATGAAACTGACAAGCTGACCTTCCTTTTCCTCAACAATAATTGCAAGTCTTTTTCCTTCCATCTCTCGATGAAAAAATAAGTATATTTCTTAGTTTTCTTCTTTGCAAATGTTATGGCTAATAATACCTCTTGCACACCCCATGATAAGATTATTCTCTGCTTGGATGTAGAGCCCTCAATTCTTTTTTTGTCTTCTAACCTATTATTCACACTCAGATAATCAAAGATATATTCTTTGTAATCATCTTTCAAGGTTGGTACACCCTTGGAATTTCCAAGCCGATTTGGTATTCTATTCTTTATACAAAATTTCTCAATCCAACTAAGAGTCCCACAACAACGCGTGGGATATCATGTAATATTAGAAAAGCTTAGGTATTAATCTATTTGAGCAGATTTATTTGTGTAGATTTACTGAATTAATGTTGGCATATCTTTGATAGATATGCTATATATATTTCAAAATGTATGGTAGTGTTGGCTATTTATATAAGAATATGACAAAATCTTAGGTATAAATCTATTTTTGCAGATTTATTTGTGCAAATTTACTGAATTAATGTTAGCACATCTTTGATAGATATACAATATTTATTGCATCATTCACGGTAGTGCTTAGCTTTTTAGGCTGCAATATGATACTCCCTCTGTTCCATTCTATAGTGCCTATTGTTTTTTGGCACGGAAATTAGCGCAGAGTATTTTGTACACAAGACCCCTAGCTGAACGATTTGAGATCAACGTAAAATTTGGGAAATCCATATCTTTCTAACTTATCATAACAATTTTGGGAGCTGGACGATTTGGGAACTGAACGGGAAGGGGTTAATTGAAAAAAAAAGCTAAGCTACAACCTTATATTCTGAAATAAATGCCAAAAATCTATAGGCACTATAGAAAGGAACGGAGGGAGTATAATATTAGGTATTAATCTATTTGTGTAGATTTATTTTTGCAGATTTTCTGAATTAATGTTCGCATATCTTTCATAAGATATACTATATTTATTGCATCATTCATGTTAGTGCTAGAAATTTTATATATTGTGTTGGATATAGTGCCCCAAATAATAAATAGTGTTTATTATTATTATTATTATTATATATCAGTAGTTTATAATAGTTTTGTGTCATGCTATAACTGTATTAATCGGAAACATTGATACACGTGTGGTACTGAGCATTCGCAAACTAGTTCATTAAGGTCAATCTATGATCGAGGATTCCCGAAGCAGATCAGGGTAGGCTATGCCAAGATCTGGGCAGGAGCACAAGGACTCCAACACCACGAATGCCTCCCACGCAGCACATCCCACTACCCACGCAGCCGACAAATGCATGTGATGTTCGTCAACTTAATACAAAGTCTCTTGTTTGCATGTTAATACCTATAGGCTTTCACATAGATAAGACAAATTGTTCTTGAGAAAAACATTGGTAAGACAAATTGTTCTTGAGAAAAACATTGGTAAGACAAATTGTTCTTGAGAAAAAACATTGATAAGACAAATTCACTATTTCAACACCTAAGTGAACCTCTACAAAAAGAAACAAATTCTACATCCACAAAAACTCGTCAACATTGTATTCATACGTTTTCATACTTCTTTTGATTTCGCCCACAGGAAAACATAGAGCCCAGAAATCACCATTGTTGTTCCAAGGATGCTGCAGATCAAAAAGTATATCAGTTCAAACAAGTTATTATTTAACAAAATGTATTACACGGATAATAAGACTACAGGTTGAGAAGTATTTACTATATTAAAACTATAAAGATATGTTATGTTACTTGAAAAAATCGGTAGCATGTAATGGCAAGCAAAATACCTTCCTATTGTAATATGATCACCGATGAAGACAGAGGACAGGACAACAGTGAATACAACTGATAATGGGCTGAACATTGGTGGATATGCTGGGCCTCGCTTAGCCACAGCCCACGAGTTGAGGCTATATCTTGCTGCGGTTGCAAGTGCTCCCTGAATCAACAGTAGTTCATGTAAACTTCAGTGTGAGGTTCAAAATGTATTAAATTTATTCCATGCCCGCAATATTTTTCTAAAAAAAGGTGACCACTAGGTATTATTTAACCTCTGGTGATTGGGAAAAAGGTTGTATCGAATTTGCAGATTTTTTTGCTTCAAATACTTCTCACAATAATATAGTTTCATTTCATAATTTTTTGTGGTATCAGATGACTCACCGAGTACAGAACAGTCACAAGGTTCAGATCCCATCCTAGCTTCCAAGCAGCCGTATCTCTTCTCAATATTATACCAACAATTGCTGTCTGAAATCCTCCAACTAGACATGTACAGACTCAAAGGGACAGAGTACCTGTGTAGCATAACGTGACACCATGTGAGGAGAAGCATTATATACCACGTTCTATTTTCTTAATGATTTAGTTAGATATATTGTGTTCAGTAAAAACTATGACAGTGTAGCAGCGCTTCGGGGCAAAGGCGGAGGGTGAGGACGGGCGTGGCCCAATGGCCCCCTACGCACGGAAGTGGGCCATTGTCGAGGCAGCACATGTAGAAACTGGGAGGTATCATGGGGATGACAACCATCACAGCTCTACGGGCTGGTGGTGGTGGCCGGACTCGTGTGGTCGACCTCCTTCAAGGCAGAGCTGCGGCAAGGTGTGGTCGTGTGGAGGCAGCTCCCTCCCGTGCGGTGGCTTGGCTCCTTTGGAGCTACTACGCGGGTGGGTCCAGTTGAAGGGTAGGCCCACTTCAATTCAAGGGTATTCAAGTGAATACCCAAAAAAATTGACAAAAAACTAGTCATATATAGTGTATTACAGGTATAAAAACGAGAAAATAGAAGAAAAAAATGGAGAGGAGACATAGACTATTCAGGACGCCAGCCAACATCCCGTCCATTCTCCATCCACTAACGTGGCCCATCTAGAAAACTAGCGTTGAGCGTCGAGGTGCAGGTGATGTGAAATTCAGAAAAAATACAGATAGAACTTGCCCAAAATTCAGAAGACTAAAATGTTGTTTCCGTTTTGTTTTTTCAGATTGCAGAGGATTTATTTGGTCTGAAACATGAAGAGAAAAATGGTCATGTTGTTCATTTGAAGGATTTCTTAGGAATGGTTGTTGCAAAGAAGAGACAAGCTGCAAATCAAATTGAAAATCGGGACAATATGCATGTCATAGATGTGAACATCATCACTAGTTTTTCAAGCCATTAAGCATCGGAAAGTTAACCTCTAATTTGTAAGCTCTCCAGTCTCCTATCATTTTGTTATTTTGTGTCCTCCAAATCTATTCTAGATGTTGCCTTTTGATATGTTGAACAATTGGTACTTATATATGTTGAAACTTTTTGATATGTTCTATGGAACTATGATATTATGATCATACCGTGTTATAACTTCTACATGTTTTTATAGTAATCATTGATACTCCTATAGTCCTATAATAATAAAAAATGCAGGCAAAACTAGATTTTAGACTGCCAATTTTTTTGCAACCTTCAAGATTTTGAATACACACTCTCCAAATCCTGGGCCCGCCCCGTGAAGGTGCAGCAATAGATCCGCCGGGTGATGCGGCCCAGTCTCCGTTGATGTGCCTTCCACCGTGTCCTTCTACTCATGGCGCACCTGGGAAGTGAAGCTCCGTTCGGTCGGGGCTGATGATGGTGATGCTTGTGGGCGCCGTTACCTTGTTAAATAAATCAACACTTCGATCTTCTACCCCCGCATAGATGTTCCCGGAGAAAGCCTAGATCTAGATATCCTAGATCGAATGATGGTGAA
The DNA here is from genome assembly GCF_022539505.1 of Lolium rigidum. NCBI lineage: Eukaryota > Viridiplantae > Streptophyta > Magnoliopsida > Poales > Poaceae > Lolium > Lolium rigidum. The sequence goes on from NC_061508.1 coordinate 352,087,673, forward strand.
ACTTTCGGTAGTGTTCTCCCTCGTGGGAGGCATCATTTTAGAAGAAGTTCTGGCTAGAGAGGTCTAGTAGTGGAGTGGTATTTCCATGGAGAATCTCAGCGGCGTGGTGCAGCGGGGTCTTGACGGTGGACACGTGATGATGGATGTGCATGTTGGGGCTGGCCTCGGCGACACACGCCGAAACCAGCCCCTCCGGCGACAAACGCTGGTGCTCTCTCTCTCGCTCAGACGAAGGTGGAAGAAGACACAAGGTTTCCGGCCGGCGACGAACGCCGCCACGGGCGCACAGACACCCTACTTTGTTTATTTCAGCTGGCTCGTACCAGTCCAAACTGAGACAGATTACAAGCTGGCTTTATAGCCTGGGCAACGCAGCACCCACGCAACAGATGCGCTCACCACGCGCATGCCCTGGTGCACGATCGCGCTCACCGCGCGCACGCTCCGGACGACCCAGTCCTTCCAACGTGAGCCGTTGCTCATCCGCAAGACTTGGCCATCTTCCGCTGCGGCCGCTCCGTCCATCTCCGACGCCACACGATCGCTACCAGCACGTAACCAGCTCCTACACCTAAACGCACACGAGCACAGACTCGTGCACTCACATACACACGCACTAACGCGCACGAACTCACACACACACCCATGCCCAGCTTCGGACTCGTCCTGCGCGCACACGCCGGTTGCCACTGTGCTGGTCATGGCTTATTGCTAACATTCTCCCCCTAAGCCACGACCTAGAGCATCGCCGGCTCGTCGTTGACGTCGGCTTGGCCGCTGCAACGGCCTCCACCTTCGCCCGACAATGCCTCCATGTTCTTCCTTCGCGATCGTCCCGCGCACGTACGCTGGTGATCCTGTCTTCTCTGCTTCCGGCGACACACGTCGAGCTCCTCGGCGACGCACGCCGAGCTCCTTGATGACGCCACGCCCTGCACGCCTCGGCTCGCGCACACGATCACGCACTGACGTGATCGACGCGGCCGTCCTGCGCTCCGCTGGACGCGTTCTCCTCCGGTGATCCGCACACCCTCGGCTCACGCACATGCCGCGCCCTGACGCAAGCAACATGGCCGCTCGAGCTGCCTCACCCGCCGCACGAACGGCTTCTCCTCCATGCCGCCGAGCCACGCCGCGCCACCGCAGCCTCTGCGCCACCACGTAGGTCCGCCGCGGCCGCCGCGCTCCCCGCATGCATGGCATGGCCATGCTCCACGACTGTCGCAGCACCTCCACGGCCTCCGGCGCACGCACGCCGCCGCCATGCTCACCGCGGACTCGCTGCGCCACAGCCCCGAGCCACGAGGCTCTGATACCACATGTTGGGGCTGGCCTCGGCGACACACGCCGAAACCAGCCCCTCCGGCGACAAACGCTGGTGCTCTCTCTCTCGCTCAGACGAAGGTGGAAGAAGACACAAGGTTTCCGGCCGGCGACGAACGCCGCCACGGGCGCACAGACACCCTACTTTGTTTATTTCAGCTGGCTCGTACCAGTCCAAACTGAGACAGATTACAAGCTGGCTTTATAGCCTGGGCAACGCAGCACCCACGCAACAGATGCGCTCACCACGCGCATGCCCTGGTGCACGATCGCGCTCACCGCGCGCACGCTCCGGACGACCCAGTCCTTCCAACGTGAGCCGTTGCTCATCCGCAAGACTTGGCCATCTTCCGCTGCGGCCGCTCCGTCCATCTCCGACGCCACACGATCGCTACCAGCACGTAACCAGCTCCTACACCTAAACGCACACGAGCACAGACTCGTGCACTCACATACACACGCACTAACGCGCACGAACTCACACACACACCCATGCCCAGCTTCGGACTCGTCCTGCGCGCACACGCCGGTTGCCACTGTGCTGGTCATGGCTTATTGCTAACAGTGCACTGCAGGGTAGACAAGTTTTCTTGTGTTGTTGTATTGTGGATGGCAGGCCTGACAAGGCTAATGTAGTGATCCCTGCCTTCAATATGGGTTCGGCCAAGATGGCAGCGGCAACTTATATAGTGCATGCGCTGAAGGTTTGTTTGACTCGTCAGATGATGTGCAAAGGTGTGTGGTCAAGGTAGTGGCCCTGGTCATGGCCAGCGCTTCATCAACCTTTTAGATTTTGCGACTCTTGTGGCTTCGGGTTGATCAATGTGTTATCTTGTATACCTTCTTTGAATATTTAATAAAGAAATTGTGTACATTTTAGTGTAGAGGCTGGTATACAACCTTCATTCGGAAGAAAAAACCAAGAACTCTAGATAGTCAATACACTCTCTAGTTGTAATTATCTGTTTAGTCAAAGTCAAACTTTGCAAGTTTAACTAAATACATCTATAATAAAATTCTAGATTATTATAATTGCTATAAAATTTATTGGCACATTATATACATTTTGTATTATTTATAGATGTCAATAGATTTCCTATTTAGTTGGTCAAACTTGATATTGTTTGTTTAGGTTGCTCACCACATACTCCATGTGGTTATTTAGTTGGTCAAACTTTATATACTCCGTATTTGATTTTGGCTAAACCCAGATCGCGGGGAAATTATTAACGGAGGAAGTAGAAATTGTTCCGGATGGAAGATAGGCCAAGTGTTTTCTGAGCTTTACCGAGTGTTCATACTTCATAGTACTCCGTAAAAATATCCGATTCACCTAGTACGTGCTCACCTAGTGCTAGTCAATATAACATTTTCATCTGTAATGCTGCCGTCAGTCCATAAACTGTGTTTGCTTTCGCGATGTGATAACTGTCTTTCCCGATTCCCGTATCCTAAAAGCTGGCCTTCCATTTGGTCCATAAATATGTTTTCCGCCAAAAGGCAATGGATGCTACTGGTATAAGCCTGCACATACATTTGGTGTATCTCCTAGAAAAACTAAGCACAAGTTAGGTTTGCCTTTTTCAAAGCTGAACCTCCACCGCTCAAGCTCTACTCGTTCTCTTAAAGAGCATATTACCAGTTGCCTTTTTTCATAAGAAAAATGATATTGTATATACATAAGGTTGATCCCACTATAATCACTACAATAATGCAGTTGGATTTATGAATAATCAGTTTGCTGGTGAAGCATCTAACGAAAGTTTAAGCAAGAGATATGTCCAATCAACATTCTGAACTTGCTAAAAAAAATGGAGAGGCACAATTTGAACGGAAAAGGAAACAGAAAACAGAGTATGCATGGTAACAGGAAGTGGAAAACATCAAGTGGTTATATGAACGCATAAATGTGCACCCGATAAACGCATTGAAGAATATCCACCCGAAAGCTCGCCAGCTCATGTCCCTCCACTTTCCCCTACGACGAAATGGAATGAACATACATTGAAAACCAACCATCTTTACAAGATCCCATGATGCACGCATGGTAGATGTGAATACCTCTCGTAGACGAGCGCGAAGGGGAGGATGAAGACGGTGCCGAAGAAGCTGCGGTAGGCGAGAAGGCTGAAGATGAACATGCCGCCGCCAATGGACACCTTTGACAGCAGGATCATCCCCGTGTTGAAGAGCTGCACCAGCACCATGGACAAGGGCGTCTTCCACCCAGCTGAAGACGGGGTCACGCCTGCATTGAAATCCATGCTGACCCAAGAACAAAGTCTTTTTCTTCGATAAAGGCCCTAGAACAAAGTTGTGTACAAAGGGTTGGTCGTCTGTAGTAGCTATATATATCTATATAGGACACTGGAGACAAGTGTCTGAGACAATGATCGATCCGCATATTAATGCACAGTTTTGGAGGGAATGGGGCATGCATCATGCATCCATCACGTTGCACTCGAGGAAAAATATAACGACCGATTCTCAGAAAAGTGGCAAAAGCATCGAGTTGGTGTGGAAACACAACCATGTCCCCGTCAGCGGCGGAGCAAGCATTTACAGATTGAGGTACGTGGAGTTAAAAAAGAAGTATGGCACAAAACATAGGACATTTAAATTCACAACAATGAAAATTGAACTACAAACTCACAACAATGACAATGGTGTAGTAGAGATGGCGACAGTTAAGCACATTTTAGAACACGTAAAATTTTAGAGGGCGGCCTTTTAGAGCAGGTGCGCTCTGCGCACCCGTTCCTGTATCATTCACTCCTCGCATGCATGGTCTCCTCCTAGGCTGGAACTGGCGCATCTTAACCAGCATGCAGATTAAGCAACGTGCTAATCAAGGGCTCTTCACACAGTAGGCTGGCATGTAGCACAGTTGGTCTGTTCTTCAGTGAAAAGACGGCACAGCTTGCACCAATTTGGCTTCTACCTAATCTAGCACTACTACCTCCGTTTCAAGGAATAAGGCGCCCTCGTTTTACGAGTTTTTTGTTTGACCAAGAATTACTTCAAATAGATAAAGATTGTTTGTATGAAATTAGTATCATTAAAAAGTGCTTTTCAATACGAATCTAACAATACTATATACATATAATATAATCAAGATTTTGTTGCTCAATTTTTAGGTTAAAGTTCGTCTTGGAATACGTGTGCGCCTTATTCCTTGAAACGGAGGTAGTACTTGTCTACTTTTATCTTCTAGCTAGAGAATATGTTAATTCTTTGATCATGTTTTCACTATTTTCTTCGGTATTTTTAACTAGGTTTGCATTGATTATTTTATTTAATTTTTTCTTTGTGTTCATTGCATAATTTAGTCACAGATTTTTGTATTCCACACTCAAAAAAAGATTTTTTTTGTGTTTATAATCACCCTTTCATGAGTACTTCTCTACATTTTTCCACAAATTATTCATTGATTTCTCATTGTTTGTCCATATTTTTTTATAAAACTTTCTTCTACTATTTCTATAAAGGCAGGTACTTTAGGTGGGTTTACTTTTTCTTTCAACGAATGCACTGGTTGAAATTCTAACAGAGAAGTTCCAAGGGAGGAGTTCCAAAAGATAGAGTTGTAGCTTTTGTCTTGTAGCAAGCAAACTGGCGCACACGTGAAAGTTATCACTGTTTCACTCCCTGCTGGTGTTCAGAATATGACAAACGAAGGGTTAAATCAACTCTATACTACAGTGACCTAAGCCTAGAAATAATTAGCAGCTACCACTATACAAAGCAGCGCATACTGCTGAACTTCTGCGACCTGGGGTGCAGCTCACAAATCTCGTGGAAACAACGGAGGACTCGGATAGACGTGCGCACCGAGCACGTGCTCTAGAGCACTTTTTCCAAAATTTTATGATTTGACTCAAGAATATTATTTTCGGAAGCGACAAACTCATCGGAGAAACCAAACAAACCCTTAGCGCTTAGGCTTAGGGCATCTTCAGCGAGGCCTGATGCAAACAGACCGTGGCAATCCCTTCGTGTCCTCGCGGATAGTCTGGGAGCAAAACTCAAGTCTAGTGGCCCGGAAAAAAAGGATCAGCCTGCCCGTGGTGACCCATCTCCAGCTTAAATTTGGGCTGGAATTGCTCATGTGAGGTGTGTGGTTTTCTAGCTACACATGTCATTTCCGAATATAGTTGTACAAAAAGCACACACGCACGAGAAGTATTCGGCGCATGCACATAATGCATTTTTTTCTTCTTCACGGTGCTCTTCTTGGAATTTTAATCGCTTGAATGTAGATTAAGAGATTCTCAGGAATCTAAACTTGCCAGAGAAAACATATATGTTAGGATTTTGGTATCTCACAGGTGGCATCTTAGTTGTGTTAGGGTGCCCGTTTCGTCGATCCAACGAGCGACCCGGCATGCCGCCACGATATCTTGCGGGGCAGGCCTTCCTGGCACCGGATCTACAGCGGGACCTATCTACGGGGTGGAATCTCCTATATGGGGCAGATGGTTTGAGGCCGAGCACGATGCTCACCGCCATTCCATCGAGGCCCACCTAGAGGGCCTCGAGGATGACAACGTCGACTATGAATTGCAAGAGACATATGTAGTAGCGGAGAAAATGGCCATTGTGTAGCGATCGAGATCTCTCTCTCTCTCTAGTGTCTATACTCTATAGACATTTTCTTTGTTTCCTTGGTCTTCCTCGATCTTTTTCTGCTCAGCTGGTTCTTTAATAATGAAACTATTTAAGTGTCAATGCGCTGCTACGGAGCGACAAAATAAAATCACACAAGCAGTTTTTTTAAAAATGAATCTGCTATGAGTGGATTTTGTTGTTTTGTTTTTTATACTTTTTGTGTACATACCGTTATTGTGCATATGTTTGGTTGTTTATTATGTGTCTTTTTTTTGCAATTTGTTTTTTAAGAATACGTCATGGATAGACGTATCTGGGTCAAGAAGAAGCGGCCAGAAGGCCGAGGTACAACACGCTCGGGGCACAGACGCCCACGGAGCGCAAACCCCCGCTACCCCCGGAGGGGGTAGCACACACACCTAAACGGACTACTCGCGGCATCTCCACTTATCCACTGGCGCAAGGGAACCCCTGAAGATCCCGGCTAGTCTCCAGAGCTCCGCCTCATCAGAAATCCTAGCTAGCACCGTAGATTTGGAGGGTGCCACTCTGTCGAAAACAACGTCGTTCCGGTGCCGCCAGAGGCACCAACAGATGAGGGTCACACCTGTCCAAAGGTCTCGATCCCCTCCAGGCCCTCCACGCTTGCCCTGCAGCCAATCAACAAAGACTGTGTCCATCTGTGGCAGCCAATGCAGCTTCCCCCACCGACGCAGGCACGTCGCCCAGACCTCCCGTGCCAACACGCATCCCATCAGCAGATGGTCCAAGGTTTCGTCACTCTGGTCGCAGAAAGGGCATGAGGCCGGGTGGGGGAGACCTCTCCTGCTAAGTCTGTCCGCAGTCCAGCATCTGTTCCTGACCGCAAGCCATAAGAAGACCCTGCAGTTTGGTGGGCCCTTGATCGCCAGATCTGGAGTGCTCCTGGCATCTCAATCCTCACCCCGAACATCGCACGGTATCCAGAGCGCGCAGAGTAGGATAGATCCTTCTCCCAGCCCCATCTGAAGCTGTCCTCCACGCCCTCCGCAAGGGCTACATCCTCCAAACGATCTGCCACTTCGAAAAGTTCCCGGATCGCTGATGCATCTAGGTCGGGTGGGATGTCGTCTACCCAGGCTCCGGACAAACCTTCTCGGACCTTGCGCAGACGCGTGAGGCGCTTTGGGATTGCCTTCACAAGGTTTGGAGCTACGTCCGTGAGTCGCCCCTCAGGAAGCCACCGATCTGTCCAGAAGAAGGTGGATGCCCCGTTTCCAAGCACCGAGTAGGTTGCCCCCTCAAACAGCTGCCTAACCGCCAGCGGCACTTGTATGTTCAACTCTTTGCACGGCTTCGAGTCATCCACTCGTTGAAGCCACAGCCATCTGGCCCTTAGGGCGATGTTCATGTGCCGGAGGTTAGGAATGCCAAGTCCTCCCCATTCCTTTGGGGCACAGACTTTATCCCACGCCACCAAACAGTGGCCACCCTTGACATCCTTACGGCCTTTCCACAGGAATCCTCTTATGATCTTCTCGATGGCTGTGAGTGTCTTTACTGGGATGTCAAGGGACATCATTGAGAAGATGGGGATTGCCGAGAGCGTCGCTCGAACCAGCTCCAAACGTCCACCCCTGTCTAACAGGGCGGCCCTCCAGCTTGGCAGCTTGTTTGCCACTTTGTCCACTAGGTACTGGAGCTGCGCAGCCGTCGGTTTCCTCAGCGTCAGGGGAAGCCCAAGATAGCGGAGGGGGAAGGGAACCACCGGGCATCTTAGCTCACGGTCAATGGTCTCTTCGTCTGTACTGGAGCATCTGATAAGATTTGCTGAGCATTTCTCCATGTTGGTGCGTAGGCCTGAGGCGTCACCAAAATCCTGGATGATCGCAGCGAAAACCTTGAGGTCCAGCACCACGGGGCGCAGGAAGACGACAACATCATCTGCATATATGGAGGTGCGGTGGCGCAACCCAGACTCAGACAGCGGGGTGAGCAAGCCTAAAGACGAGGCCTTCTCAATCATCAGGTGAAGGATCTCCATAACCAGAATGAAAAGCTGGGGAGATAGCGGATCCCCCTGTCTCAATCCACGCCTGTTGGCAATCCTAGAGCCCGGGCAACCATTCAGGAGGACGCGGGTTGAGGCCGAGGACATTTTGCAACTCATGTGTCTGTTTGTTAAGCCATGCATACGTGGGGTAGAGAGGAGTACGGATGCGTGTTTTTGTACCGCAAGATTCGGACGAACCGCCGTTCGCCCACTCATTTTTTTAGGGTAATGATAATTTAAACTATGCAACTCATGTGAAAGAAAAAATAAAACACAAGAGTTCTAGAAATCTCATATAAATATTATGCGGTAGAGATATTTTATTATATATATGGCACTGGGCATTTTGTTGCACAAGACTGCTCTACAAATCAGATCAATATGGGATTTATTTGGCATCTTAGGCCGTCAACCTAATTTAAAGCGTCAAGTGCAGCAGCACGTGTGTTTGTTCTTGCATTTGGCATGAACACCCTTCCCAGGTTCTTGTGCTTCGCATAATGCGCGGCAATTCTCAATCTGAGTGCAAGGAAAATGGTGCTGGCATTTCTGACCCTTAGATTCTGCAAAAGAAACATGTAAACACATGTCAGAATACGCGTCCTGATTTCGTCTTTGGCATCGAAAGCGAGGAGTAAAACACCTAAACAAGGGTATGGGTAGCTACTTACGAGGAGTAGTGTCAGCTGCTTGGCAAGATTCGAAGGTAGAAGAAAGCATTGCAAGCACCAGGAGAGCGACTGCCATGGAGTACACGGCCCTGCTGCTGCTCATCTTGACCAGTGCCATGATCTGGACAAAGAGATCGCTCACTTCTATTCCTGGTTCTATCTTGTGTTTATTTCTCCTTGCGCACTGCTTGCAAATAAGCTGCTTCGTTTACATGTATTTATAGGGAGACATGATAAAATCTGCGTACAATTTTCTTTTCATTTATACAGATATACTGAGTTAATGCGAAAGATATACTGAGTTAATGTTCGCATAACGTTGATAGATAGTATACTACTCCCTCCGACTCATACTAGTTGCTATTAATATAGATGCATCTAGATATATTTTACTTCTAGCTACATCCATATTAGTGGCAAGTAATTAATATGACTCGGATGGAGTATATTTATTGCATCATTCATGGTAGTGTGTTGGTGTTTTCATATAGGGACATGGTAAAATCTTTGGTATTAACTATTTTCTATTAATATAGATGTATCTAGACATATTTTACTTCTAGCTACATCCATACTAGTGGCAAGTAATTAATATGACTCGGATGGAGTATATTTATTGCATCATTCATGGTAGTGTGTTGGTGTTTTCATATAGGGACATGGCAAAATCTTAGGCATTAATTATAAATTCATTTCTGCATATCTTGCAAGTTCTGAGTAAATATACCTTGTGCCCTTGTATATACATAATTATTGAAATGGTACATTATGAATTCCAAAATTCGGTGTAGCATACATCCGGAAGGCCTATCCAACTGAAAGTTCTCCCCTTCGGTGGAGTCAAATTTGAACCAATTTTTCCTTTTCAAATGATCAAGTTTGGACCACTTTATTCTTTCTCCACTACACGCATCGACCAAAATTCAGAAGCGGCAACCGAGGCAGGTAGAGGAAAGAAACGATTCGCCGTACCGTTGTCTGAAATCGCCATTACCCAGCATCACATGTCGACCAAAACCATCAAACTCTTAGGATCTATCGGGTATTTCTTTGAGTCAAACTGTTGGTCCTGATTTCGAGATTGACTTGCAATACCAAAACTCTTCCGATTCATTTTAATACTCACTCTGTCTCAAAATGTAAGACGTGTAAGATTCGCTAAAAGTTAAATCTTACTCAGTTGGACCAAATATTTTTAAAAAAAAAAAATCCATATGTATAATGTTCAATGAATACACTGAGAAAGTTTAGTATTTTAAATGTTGAATCTATTGGTATTGATTTAGTATTTTAAATGTTCATATTTTTTGTATAAATTTGGTTAAACTTAAGAAATGTTAATTTTTAACTAATCTTAACGGCTTATATTTTGGGACAAAGGGAGTACTAAACAATGTAGGTCCTAAATTACAGGCCGGTTTGATTTTTAGCTCACACAGCACATATTTAAACGGTGGCATTTTTCATTCTTATTATTTGTTAGAAGTAAAACTAGGAACATACACAAATGTTGTATGTATATGCTTTTCTAAGGTCCTTGCACAACTATCATATTCGCTCCTTTTTCTCTTGAATGAGTACCTGGCTAAATTCCAGGCATAGTGTTAAGACCTCCATGTTAGACTGCCTCCTTTTCTAATGTGTTATACTTATACATGAATGGTTCAATTTGGCGTAATTGCACAACAAGAAGATATTCAGCCGAGATGAAGTAGTGGATGGATTCACAAGCATTCAGAATGATCATCTACTAAGATTGCCTGTAACGTTAGTTCAGAACCGTACATGTGCTGCCATGTGGTCTATGGTTTATTTCAAGAATATTCACGACTTGATCAAACTTATGTACTGCTTGAGGCCATACTATTGTCACTTTTAGCGTATGCTCAACCTCAAGTATGTTTCAGTTCAGAGTTGCAGACATAAAAATTGAGTGTGGCCTATGACATAAAAATTGAATCTATACTAACGTTTGTCCATTTGCCTCGCTGATTGCCATTGCTGTTGTGCACCAATCCCTGCACACCAAACGGAAGTTCTTCAAAAATGGGGATTAGGGATGGGGTCTTCTGGGGATTAAAGGGGATTGGATGAAGGTGAAGGTTTCACCCAATCACCTAGGAGATTATCCCCACTAATCCTCACAAATACTCCACTACCAAACAAGGCCTAATTCTCGCAAAACGACATGTACCGAACAAGGCCTGAATATTCCACCCCTTGGCTTCACACGTTCCAGGGAAATTTATGGGATATGCCAGATACCATGATTCCAAACAGTTCAAAGATGCTGAATATAACATCTCAGGTCCTTGGTAGGATCATTTCATAAGTTACAAACTTGGTGCCAGTACAAACATCGGGGAAAATCCTGAATATATCGTTCCAAGATAGTACAACTACACCCATCTAGCATCACCAACAGAATGTCATCCATCCAACTTGATCAACATCAGGCCTCTACCAACACCCAATGGCACAGAACTCACCTGTCGTAGCCACCGCCCCCAGCCCGGCGGCTACCATAGCCTCTCTCAGGCATCCGGTATGGGGAGTAAGGAAGCGACCTAGACCGCTCCCTTCTGGCCCTGCCACCGTAAGGAGGGGGAGAACGTTGAGGCGAGTAGCCCCGACCGCCACCCCTGCTGTCATAGTAGTCTCGGCCATCCCTAGGGGGTGGCGAGTAGTCCCGGGCATCCCTGTAGGGAGGGTAGTCTCGGGTGTCCCTGTAGGACGAGTACATGGGAGGTGGAGACCTGCGGTAGCTGTTGCCGCCATAGTAGTCATCACGGCCACCATAGCCGCCTCTGCGGAATCTGCCACCACCACCACGCTGCATCTCTCTACGCTCGTAGCGATGGCCTGTCAAAGGAAAATTGGAAGTAAGCTTTAAGTTGTTGTAAACATCAAAGCATATGTAGAGATCTCATATAAGCACAATAGAATTGAAAATAAGGAATCGTGTCCTATCCAAGGAAAGTAAACTGCAAGCTGTAAATAACAAGACATATACTTACATGGCATATAAGTGCAATATAAGAAAAGGCAAAGAAAAGAAGAGGACTGAGATAAGATTTAGACGGTATGGCGTAAACTCAAGGGTAACTACTATCCGACAATGTATACCAGAAGCTTGGCTACCTCTCATACCTAGGTAACTTCCAGGAGTTGGTGTCCTTGGGCGACCTCGGCGAGACTGAAATAATCATCAGAACAACAATCAGTACGATATCAAGTTCCAAGTTATATAAGGTAGAAAAATAAAGTATCATGCTGGATTGTGTAGGTAATTCTGAGGTTCCCTTACGATCAGTGGATACACACCCTGCATTAATGGACCAAGGAGCAAATAGGTAATGAAGAGCACAAACTCCAACTAGCAGGCATCCGACATTGCTATGCATATGTCACCACACATCTTGACTAATGATTTGGAAATGCCCGTTGATTAGTTGAATTGGAGTTGAAGGTGAATGCTGAGATTTAGTTGAAAGTTTGCTATGTTTAGTTGTTGTGATGAATCTGGTGTTGCATAGTAACCCTTTGGGCTGCCCATTGATCAAGCTGTATGAGCTAAAGTTGAAATTGATGAACTCAGCATCTTGATTGCTGGCACATAGCTTGCACAATCTCTTCTGAATAATAACCAAAAAACCTCCAGGTCAACACACATGAAATATTACGCTGCATCTGAAAAAACAAGACGACAACCCATGTGGATGCATAAACAATTACCTTTTCAACAGTGATGTTTCGGCCTTGCATTTCAGACTGGTTAAGATATTTGATGCAGCGTTCAGCATCCTCAACAGTGTCCATGGTGATGAAGGCAAATCCACGAGAAACACGAGTATGGGGTTCAAGAACAACATGGCAAGAAACCACCTACAAATAGCAGATGTCATAACTTTGCACTTCAGAGGAACAGGAAATATGTGTTATATCACCCAAGTAAACTAACCTTTCCTTCCTTATTGAAGTACTCTCTAAGTTCTTTATCAGTCACTCTAGACGAAAGTCCAGTTATGTACAGAGTATTTCCATGATTCACGGCTTCAGGCTCCCTGCTATAAGAAACATATTAAGCACGTACAAATTACATATGAACAAATTGTTACTAGTGACTTTTCTAAGTAAGATGTTAACAGGTTTTTGAAGCATATGCCACATTCAGAAAAAAAGTGTACTTCATGTTCCTTATCTCACGCATTTCAAAATGTTGTTATATTGCCAATTTGCCATACCACAAAAACTTCAGATTACGGAAATTTACAAATTATATACACTACTTTAGTTCCATGGATGGAATTCCATTTCCCTATTGCAAGGGATATTAGAATCTAGAATGCATTTTTAATATAGCAATATCTCATATAGCTTCACACAACAAGTTTAGTGATCATTAGCCATTATGCCATTAGCTACTTACTACTCCCGTCTATGCCAAAATATAGTGCTTATAAGTTTTTTATAAGTTAAACCGTGTAAACTTTGACCAAGTTTATACCAAAAATTACCAACATTTAGAATCTCAAATCAATACCCTCACGGTCCGTTTGGATGTTTGCATTCACAGACTTGACATTATATTGGCTTGAATGTCAATATCTTAGTGTATTGATATTGAGATTGAATGCAAATATTTCTGTTTGGATGTTTGGTTATTTTAAACCTAGACTTGATATTGAGGTTGAATGCCAAATGTTGTTTGGATGGTCAAAGCAAGAAATTGCATTTATATGAGACTACAATTATTATGATGTTTTTTTCTATTTAGCATCTGAGCATATTTTCATATAACATCTGAATATATTTAGGCAGCATTTAAGATATATTATTTATTAATTGCTGAAAGTACTATGCAGGCATATATTTACAAGTTACAGGCGTTGTACAAATGAGAGCTGTGTGTGTGCGGTGTCTATCATACATTCATACTACATATTGATCTGTTCAGCTGCGGTGCTTGTTTTTCTGATCTGCAAGTATATTATAGGTCACTTGACATTTCTCCTTTTGTAAATAATGGAAACAATTTCCCTTCGATACTAGATGGTGGCCATTGAGTTTAATTTCTGCAGCTGTTAGGTTCAAGACTGAATTTGATTGACTGGTACAAGAACACGCAAGATTGAGTATACGAGATTGGATGCATATTAGCCTCAGCCGTCAGTGCATCGATCTTGTGCCCCAGCTTGGTCTTGTCGTCTTAGGCAGAAACTGCGCTGGATGCTGGAGCTCGGTTGAGTCTACTCCCGCACCTACAGAGAGAAAAGAAGGAGGACAACGTGGCAGAAGGCCAAAGACGCGGGCCGTGCCCAGCACCCAATCTCGACAAGGAGATCGGACTGCCTGTGCTGCTGGCCCGTGCCACTGCTTGGTCTCCAGTCCTGCCTGCGAGGCGCGTCGAGCGGTGTGCGCGGTGTGTCTCGAAGCGGTACGCAGCCCCGAATACCTCACGATGTCGAGGGGTTAGCCTAGACATCGGGCCTCCTCGATTTTTGCCGTTTGGACCTGCTACTCGATATCGAGGCCGAATACACCGGCGAATATCCAAACCAGCCAAACAGCCTCAACCCTGGCATTCGGCACCCACGTCACCCGAATGTCTAATACCTAGCTTTAATACAAACATCCAAACAGACCGTCATATTCATCGTAAAGCATATTTTGATATGGTATACATTATGCATTTTAGATACAGATAATTTTCTCAATAAACTTTGTCAAAGTTAGTGAAGTTTGACTTTCGCAGAAACCAATGCACTCCATATTATGGCAAGGAGGGAGTACCATAGAACCATAAAGTGATTTTGAATGTCACAGCTGTTACCTGTTAGAACTAGTGTCATAGTGTGTATGACTAGCAAGTAATTTAACTACCCCAACACTATCAGCCACTACAACCAGATAACCAACTATTCCAAAATTTATATAAATGCTTTTATCCTACAAAAGATCACATGAAGTTTTACACCGCAACTGTACAGTTAGTATTACCAGATAAACTTACTATTGTGAGCATAACTCTCAACGGCAAGAACATGTTGTCTACGATATTGCAAGAGTGCATGGTAATCTTTTATTTAGTTTTTGTTGTGAGAAACACAACATGCAGAATAAATGGAGTACAAGCAGTATTAGCAAATAAGATGTAGGAAGAATTCACACCTCCCAGGGCTTCTCGATCTTGACCTTGCCTGAGATCTAGGATCAGGCGATGGAGATCTAGATTGGGATCGAGCTACAGGTGACCTTGACCTTGACATTGCCTTTTGGCGTCCCTTGTATGGAGAAGGGGACCTTGAGGACCTTGTGTACCTGACAGTAAGACATTTTCCATAAAGTGTTAAATATGGACCTAATAATTGTGACAAAGAATTTCTCTTGTTTTTGACTTTATCCCACAGTAGCGTGCTGGTTGGCTAAAGAGAACATAGCACACTGGATAACAGAGCACAACCATAACTTTGATGTAACATGCAAGTTTAAAGACAACAATATGAAATGCTGATAAAATAGTTCTCGGGTGTCTGCATATATTTATTTATTTTTTGCGTTCGGCGGCCATAGCCAATTGATTAACTTAGTATGAAATTTCAATGGTAGAAATATCTCGACCTGAATAACCATATTACGAGATACAGAAAGAGGGAACACAAACAGTACGGAAAATAAGGCCAGGCTTAGCTCTCTACGTTGACTCATGAAACAAGCATCCATCAGCATCGCATAAAAACTCTTGATAACCTCAATTAGACAGATCTAGTCGATCATCCACATTTCAGACAAAACTAGCTCAGCTTGAACTTCAATCAAATACTTGTTACGCCGTTTTATTTAAGTTTGTAACTAGTAAACACTTAACACTCTGAAGGTTACTGGCAAACTAATAGTGAAAATGTTTTCCAGGTGAAATAGTGGGCAACGAATCCTAACAAGCTGTCGAATTACAAGGGCTGCACAGCACAGCGATACGGAACCACCTCAATCGTGCTCCCGTACCAGGGGCCAGTGTGACATCTAACAACACGCAAGTCAACAAGATCCACAGGTAGGTCGCACACAACACAAATCGCCGTACGGCCCGTATTTCCCTGGATCTACCGACAGAAGTCCATCACCTAAACTGAAGGTACGTTCTAGGCGGCGTCACTGGACCCAGATCAGAGCCGGCGACCAACGCAGCGAGAAGAACTCGAACCAGGCACGGGATCGGGGAGAGCGAGAGGGCGGGGGAGGGGGGAGGATCGCCATTACCTGCGGCGCGGGGAGTCGGCCTGCGAAAAGAGGAGCAGCACGGCGGACGTCAGTACGGAGATCAACGCGACGACGGGTTCGGGAGCGACAACAGCGAACGGGAGGAGGAGGGGGGTTACCATGGCGCGATGCGGGGGCGACGGCGGCGGCGGCGGCGGCGGCGGAGCTCCCGGTGGGTTCCGGCGGGTCGCGGCTAGGGTTTGGCTGCGCTCCGTCCCTTTCCAGCCTCCTTCTCCCGGTCGGTCTGGTTGCGCTGGAGCTCAAATGGGTTTCGATTTTGTGCAGCGGTGGAGGGAGCGAGGTGGTCTGGGCCGTGCTGGGCCGCGACAGGCACGGATCAGGCCCAAAAGGAAACCATTTTTGCACACAAGAATTTCAAGTTCTAGTAGCTAAAACAAGTTAATATGGCTTGAATATTGGTATAATACATAAGTGCGTAGCTACCCATGCGGGTAGCAGGCTTCATCCCTTCACTCAAATATTGCGTATTACACATGGATTGTGGATTGTTATGTTTTGTTTTTTTATTATCATTTTTTCTATGATGATTGTTTTCATAGTTTGGTTACACAGATTGTCAAATTTGGTGTAACATGTTAGGTAGGATTTTTCTGGACTTCTAAACTAATACATAACACTTGAATATTTTGTTTACTTTGCTCCAGATATGTTTGTGCTATATGATTTTGTAGTGAAGTCAAGTGTGATTCCTTGCTTCATATCTTCAATTTAAATTTGTCAAGAAATCAGAAAGGTGCTTTTGTTTGCAGTACGACTATGAGATACTAGAAAATAGTCAGTCATTTTCATTACAAATTGCTAAATATGAAGGGGCAATTTTACACATGAGAAAGCAATATTTGGTGTAGTTATTGCCTCTTTTTGTCCACTTTGTCGTGTACTCAAGCTATCAGTTGTAGATGTCCTACTTGCAAATAACGATTTTGGAACAGGGTTGGGAACTTCAGTATTTCCGTATTTGTTTGTACTTTTGCTTCTTTATGCAGAGACGAATATGTGTTTGATGATACAGTTTTGACATATGAATTTTACTTTATGAAGCCTGATACAAATCCTTTCATCATCCGGGGCATGGGCAGCGATTTCGATGGCTCTTCTTACATGGATGACGTTGATATGCTTTCCTCGGATGATGACGACGTTGATGATGATGAAGATTACAAGGAAGAAGAGGTGGGTGTAGACGAAGATCAGAAAGATGATGAGGACGATATGGAGCATATGAATCATGAATGGTGAGGGTTTCATTGGTCGTTAGAGCATCTCCAGTCGCGTCCCCCAAAGCGTCCCCCAAAGGGATTTGGGGCGCGCCGGACGAAAAATGCGTTCCAGCCGCGTCCCCCAAAGCCCTTTTTGTCCGGCGCGCCTCTCATACGGTGTCCGGCGCCCCGAGCCCGTCCCCGTCCCACAGGGGACGCTCCGGGGACGTCGGACACAACGAAAAGCGAGGCGGGCTCCCACATGTCGGCGACTATTTGCATAAACCGTTGGTTCGCGCCTCTTTTCTCGTCGCTCCTTCCTTCCCGCGCCTCCCACCCCGCCGCCGCCGCTGGATTTCCCGGCCGTTTGGGCGTCTGATCTCTGCTGAGAGTCGGCACCGTTGTCGCGGCTGGGGCTCCCGCCGGTCGTGCCGCCGCCGCCGCGTCGCCAGCGCGTCCCGAACGCGCCGTCAAATCCGCCCCACCTCCGCGCACGAAGGTGCTCGACGACTTGCCGGGTAGGCGCGATTGGCCGCTGTTTGTTGCGCCGTCTGCCTCGGCGCAATTTTAACCATTGATTTTGCTTTAGCCATGGACAGCGACGATGAGATGGTTGCCCTGCTGCTGGAGGACGAGCAAGCGTTCAACGACGACCTGCGGGATGATACGTCCAAAACGTATCTACTTTCCCGAACACTTTTGCTATTGTTTTGCCTCTAATTTGTGTGTTTTGGATGCAACTAACACGGACTAACGCTGTTTTCAGCAGAACTGTTCTGGTGTCTCGATTTTGTGCGAAATCCAACTTTCGGGAAAAACCTCGGAATTTATACGAAGGCCCTATTTTCCCGGAAGACTCACGGAGCCGGAAGGGCAAGTCGGTGGAGGCCCGAGGGCCCCACACCCCTAGGGCGGCGCGACCCGGGAGGGCGCGCGGCCCTAGCGTGTGGCCCCCTCGGCCGGCCTCCGACGCCCTCCTTCGGACTACTTATCGCCCTCGACCTAAAAACACACGGGGAGAAGTTGAAGTCGCCAGAAACCCTCCAGAACGCCGCCACATCGCGAAACTCCGTCTCGGGAGCCAGAAGTCTCCGTTCTGGCACTCCGCCGGGACGGGGAATTGGAGGAGATCATCGCCATCATCACCACCGACGCCTCTCCATCGACCAGCCATGTTTCCCCCATCCATGTGTGAGTAATTCCCCCGCTGTAGGCTGAAGGGGATGGTAGGGATTGGATGAGATTGGTCATGTAATAGTGTAAGATTGTTAGGGCATAGTGCCTAGTGTCCGTAATTGGTACTTTGATGATATTGTTGCAACTTGTTATGCTTAATGCTTGTCACTAGGGCTCGAGTGCCATGATCTCGGATCCGAACATGTTATTGTTTCATCATGATATTCATTGTTTATGGTCTTACCCGCAAGTTGTATACACATGTCACTCTGTCCGGAACCAATGGCCCCGAAGTGATAGAAATCGGGACAACCGGAGGGGATGGTAGTGATGTGAGGATCACATGTGTTCACGGAGTGTTAATGCTTTGCTCCGGTACTCTATTAAAAGGAGTACCTTAATATCCAGTAGATTCCCTTGAGGCCCGGCTGCCACCGGCTGGTAGGACAAAAGATGTTGTGCAAGTTTCTCATTGCGAGCACGTACGACTATAATTGGAATACATGCCTATTGATTGCTTTGTACTTGGACACCGTTTTATTATTATCTGCAAATACCCTGCTTAATTGTTACATGAGTTTCTCTCATCCATGCAACGCCCGTTATCCGTCCCCGTGCCTACAGTATTTTAATCCTGCTGTTTACTATAATCACTGCTGCTCGTTTCGTTACTCTGTCGTTGTTATTTTACTACTGCTATTGCTATAAAGCGTTACTATCGATAAACTCTTGCGAGCAAGTCCGTTTCAGTGCAGCTGGATTGACAACTCCGCTGTTAAGGCTTTCAAGTATTCTTTGTCTCCCCTTGTGTCGAATCAATAAATTGGGTTTTACTACCCGCGAAGACTCGTCGCGATCCCCTATACTTGTGGGTTATCAAGACTGTTTTCTAGCGCCGTTGCCGGGGAGCATAGCTTTATTTGGAATTCACTTGGATTGATATTGTTCGCTGCAAATTCTCCATCATGGGTAAAACTCCATCCTAAAATCGCCATATTACCATCCACTACAAGAAAAGGTACAACTCTGAGTACCTCTGCTGCTCTTGATTCACCATCTGTGATTGATAAACTTGTTTCACCACCACATGCTTCACATGCTGGGTACTTCTAGCTGAATCTGAAAACTCTCATAATATTGATAATATTTCTGCTTGTGCTTGATGATAGTGGTTCATTGGGATCCTTTCTAGATGCTACAATTGCTAGGTCTAGACAAATTGAAAATGCTGAAACTCCTGATGCTACTACACCTGTTAGTTCACCCGAACTTGATTATTCTAG
The DNA here is from genome assembly GCF_022539505.1 of Lolium rigidum. NCBI lineage: Eukaryota > Viridiplantae > Streptophyta > Magnoliopsida > Poales > Poaceae > Lolium > Lolium rigidum. The sequence continues at coordinate 352,107,246 of NC_061508.1, forward strand.
TGATGATCCTGATGAAGATTATGTGGAGCTTAATGATGATCTTATTAATAGATGCAATGCTACTGCTGATGCAAGTAAAATTAAAAAGTTTCTCACACAATATACTCGTTAGACATAAGTTATCTCCTGATCCTAAATTTGCCACATCTCCTATATGCATTAAGGATAAAGATTATGATTTTTCTCTTGATCTATCTCATATAGCTATTGTAGAGAAAGCACCCTTTTGTGGTACTTAAAAAGAAAGTGTTGTAGAACACATGATTGAACTTTCTTCTATGAGTAGTTTGTTTTCTGATGATATCAAGATGCGTACTTACTTTGTCGCTAAATTTTTTCCTTTCTCATTAAAGGATGATGCTAAAACTTGGTATAATAATTTGCCTCCTGGTTCTATTAAAAATCCAACTGATTTACGTGATGTTTTCTTTCGAAAATACTTTCCTGCTAGTGCTCAATATATTGCTTTACAGAGAATTTATAGATTTGACCAGGGAGATGAAGAGAAATTGCCTGAGGCTTGGGCAAGATTTTGTTCTCTTATCAGAGCTCGACCTGGACATGATTTAGAAAAGAATGATCTACTTGATATATTTTATAGTGGACTAACCATTGAGTCTAGGGCATACCTGGATAGTTGTGCTCGGTTGTGTTTTCAGGAAAAGAACTCCGGACGAAGTCTGAAGAATTATTGGCTAAAATAGGCCGGAATCATGATGATTGGACTACGCCTCGAACCAACTCCAACGCCAATATTGAAGAAGAGGGGTTTAATTAAATTGAATGATGAAGATATGAGGGAAGCCAAGAAGTCTCTCAAGGAGAAAGGTATTAAATCTGAAGATGTGAAGAATCTACCTCCCATAGAAGATATATGTGAGATAATTCCCCCTTCATCCATGATTGAGGTAAACTCGCTTCAACGCTTTACTAGGGAAGATATTCCGTATTCAAAACCTCCCGCACAATGCTTAGATGAGTTTGATAATTATATTGTTAAGCAAGAAAATTTTAATATGAGAGTAGAGAATCATCTAATGGAAAATTCTCAAGCTATTAGCAATTTGCATGATATTGTGGAGAGAACCTCCAATGATGTTAAGATGCTTGTTAAACATTTTCAAATGGTTCAAACTCAAATTGATCAACTCACTAAAGTGCAAAATGACTTATTACAAAATAATTCTAAAGAGAAACATGCTTATGAAGTAACAACTCGAGGTGGTGTCTCTATCCAGGATCCTCTATATCCTGAAGGGCATCCCAAAAGAATTGAACAAGATTCTCAACGCATTGAACCTAGAGCTCCTTCTAAGAAAAAGAAGAAGAAACATAAAAATGTTGTAGAATCCTCCGAACTCGTTAATGATCCTAATAGTATTTCTATTTCCGATGCTGAAACTCGAAAGTGGTAATGAACATGATAATAATAATGGTAATGATAAGAATGATATTTACGATAAAGAAGAGGTTGAAGATGAACCTGAAAAGCAAGATAAAAATAAAAAGTATATTAAAGAAGATTTTATTGCTAAGAAACATGGTAATGAAAGGGAACCTTGGGTGCAAAAGCAAATGCCTTTTCCTGCTAAGAAACTAAAATCAAAGGAAGAAGAACACTATAATAAATTTTGTGATTGGATGAAACCTTTGTTCTTGCAAATCCCTTTGACTGATGCTATTAAATTGCCTCCTTATTCAAAGTATATGAAAGATATTGTTACTAACAAAAGGAAAATCCCCAATGAGGAAATTTCCACTATGCTTGCTAATTACTCTTTCAATGGCAAAGTTCCAAAGAAGTTGGGCGACCCGTGTATACCTACTATTCCTTGTTCTATTAAGAATAATTATGTTAAAACTCGCTCTATGTGACTTGGGAGCCGGTGTTAGTGTTATGCCTTTTTCTCTTTATAAGAGACTTTACTTAGATAAGTTGATACCTACTTGATATATCTTTGCAAATGGCTGATAAATCTACTCGCTATTCCTGTTGGTATATGTGAGGATGTTCCTGTTCAAGTTACTAATAATCGCTTGATATTAACTGATTTTGTTGTGTTGGAAATGCTCGAAGATGATAATATGTCTATTATTCTTGGGAGACCTTTTCTTAACACCGCAGGGGCTGTTATTGATTGCAATAAAGGAAAGGTTACTTTCAATGTTGATGATAAGGAGCACACCGTCTATTTCCCCAAGAGGATTGAAAAAGCATGTGGAGTTAATACAATTTCTAATGTGAGAACTATCAAAGTGGGAACTATTGATTGTCCAATATATGAGCCTAAAGAAGAATATCAAACTCTTGTGATTGGATCCATATCAATACAATACAAGGTAACATGATTGATTTGAGGTTTATTTCTTCTTATGCTATGTAAAATTTATTTGGTGGCAAGACTTGATCAACCTTGTTAACAAATACCTTTTATATGCATAGAGGAGGTAAACAACATCTCTTTCTTCCTCCACTTACTCTACTTGCTGTAGCACTTTTAATTTGCAAAGTTCCTTAGTTAATTGGAGATTTCAAAAAATTTCCTGGCCAGTAATAATAAACTTAATACCCAGAAATGTGCATTTTTCAAAGTTTTCAAAAATTCACAAAAATTATACCGTTGGTCCTATTTTTCGACGAGGCACCTGGGAGCACCTGGGGATGACCAGTGGGGCACCCCAGGGTGGCACCTGATGGCGTGTATTTCACACGTTCGTTGGGCAACCCCAAGAGGAAGGTATGATGTGCACAGCAGCAAGTTTTCCCTCAGAAAGAAACCAAGGTTTATCGAACCAGGAGGAGCCAAGAAGCACGTTGAAGGTTGATGGCGGCGGGATGTAGTGCGGCGCAACACCGGAGATTCCGGCGCCAACGTGGAACCCGCACAACACAACCAAAGTACTTTGCCCCAACGAAACAGTGAGGTTGTCAATCTCACCGGCTTGCTGTAACAAAGGATTAACCGTATTGTGTGGAAGATGATTGTTTGCGAGAGAAAACAAGTAAAAACAATTATTGCGAGCAGATTTGTATTTTAGTATTAAAAGAATGGACCGGGGTCCACAGTTCACTAGAGGTGTCTCTCCCATAAGATAAAAGCATGTTGGGTGAACAAATTACAGTCGGGCAATTGACAAATAGAGAGGGCATAACAATGCACATACATGACATGATAAGTATAGTGAGATTTAATTGGGCATTACGACAAAGTACATAGACCGCCATCCAACTGCATCTATGCCTAAAAAGTCCACCATCAGGTTATCATCCGAACCCCCTCCATTATTAAGTTGCTAACAACAGACAATTGCATTAAGTATGGTGCGTAATGTAATCAGCAACTACATCCTCGGACATAGCGCCAATGTTTTATCCCTAGTGGCAACAGCACAACACAACCTTAGAACTTTACTCGTCACTGTCCCGGTGTCAATGCGAGGCATGAACCCACTATCGAGCATAAATACTCCCTCTTGGAGTTAAAAGTAAAAACTTGGCCGCAGCCTCTACTAGTAACGGAGAGCATGCAAGATCATAAACAACACATATGTAATAACTTGATAATTAACATGACATGGTATTCTCTATCCATCGGATCCCGACAAACACAACATAGAGTATTACGGATAGATGATCTTGATCATGTTAGGCAGCTCACAAGATCCAACAATGAAGCACAATGAGGAGAAGACAACCATCTAGCTACTGCTATGGACCCATAGTCCGGGGGTGAACTACTCACTCATCACTCCGGAGGCGACCATGGCGGTGTAGAGTCCTCCGGGAGATGAATCCCCTCTCCGGCATGGTGCCGGAGGAGATCTCCGAATCCCCCGAGATGGGATCGGCGGCGGCGGCGTCTCAGTAAGGTTTTCCGTATCGTGGTTTTTCGCATCAGGGGTTTCGCGACGGAGGCTTTAAGTAGGCGGAAGGGCAGAGTCGGGGGCCTGACGAGGGGGCCACACCATAGGGCGGCGCGGGCCCCCCCTTGGCCGCGCCGCCTTGTGGTGTCGCCACCTCGTGGCCCCACTTCGTATGTTCTTCGGTCTTCTGGAAGCTCCGTGGAAAAATAGGCCCCTGGGTCTTCGTTTCGTCCAATTCCGAGAATATTTCGTTACTAGGATTTCGAAACCAAAAACAGCAGAAGACGAGAACCGGCACTTCGGCATCTTGTTAATAGGTTAGTTCCAGAAAATGCACGAATATGACATAAAGTGTGCATAAAACATGTAGGTATCATCAATAATATGGCATAGAACATAAGAAATTATCGATACGTCGGAGACGTATCAAGCATCCCCAAGCTTAGTTCTCGCTCGTCCCGAGCGAGGTAAAACGATAACAAAGATAATTTCTGAAGTGATATGCCATCATAACCTTGATCATACTATTTGTAAACATATGTAGTGAATGCAGCGATCAAAACAATGGTAATGACATGAGTAAACAAGTGAATCATAAAGCAAAGACTTTTCATGAATAGTACTTCAAGACAAGTATTAATAAGTCTTGCATAAGAGTTAACTCATAAAGCAATAAATCAAAGTAAAGGTATTGAAGCAACACAAAGGAAGATTAAGTTTCAGCGGTTGCTTTCAACTTGTAACATGTATATCTCATGGATAATAGTCAACATAGAGTAATATAACAAGTACAATATGCAAGTATGTAGGAATCAATGCACAGTTCACACAAGTGTTTGCTTCTTGAGGTGGAGAGAGATAGGTGAACCGACTCAACATAAAAGTAAAGAGAATGGTCCTTCAAAGAGGAAAGCATCGATTGCTATATTTGTGCTAGAGCTTTTATTTTGAAAACATGAAACAATTTTGTCAACGGTAGTAATAAAGCATATGAGTTATGTACATTATATCTTACAAGTTGCAAGTCTCATGCGTAGTATACTAATAGTGCCCGCACCTTGTCCTAATTAACTTGGACTACCGGATCTTTGCAATGCACATGTTTTGACCAAGTGTCACAATGGGGTACCTCCATGCCGCCTGTACAAAGGTCTAAGGAGAAAGCTCGCATTTTGGATTTCTCGCTTTTGATTATTCTCAACTTAGACATCCATACCGGGACAACATGGACAACAGATAATGGACTCCTCTTCAATGCATAAGCATGTGGCAACAATTATTATTCTCATATGAGATTGAGGATATATGTCCAAACTGAAACTTCCACCATGAATCATGGCTTTAGTTAGCGGCCCAAAGTTCTTCTCTAACAATATGCATGCTCCAACCATGAAGGTGGTAGATCTCTCTTGCTTCGAGACAAGACGGACATGCATAGCAACTCACATGATATTCAACAAAGAATAGTTGATGGCGTCCCCGAAACATGGTTATCGCACAACAAGCAACTTAATAAGAGATAAAGTGCATAAGTACATATTCAATACCACAATAGTTTTTAAGCTATTTGTCCCATGAGCTATATATTGCAAAGGTGAATGATGGAATTTTAAAGGTAGCACTCAAGCAATTTACTTTGGAATGGCGGATAAATACCATGTAGTAGGTAGGTATGGTGGACACAAATGGCATAGTGGTTGGCTCAAGTATTTTGGATGCATGAGAAGTATTCCCTCTCGATACAAGGTTTAGGCTAGCAAGGTTATTTGAAACAAACACAAGGATGAACGGTACATCAAAACTCACATAAAAGACATATGGTAAACATTATAAGACTCCATACCGTCTTCCTTGTTGTTCAAAACTCAATACTAGATGTTATCTAGACTCTAGAGAAACCAAATATGCAAACCAAATTAACAAGCTCTAAGTATTTCTTCATTAATGGGTGCAAAGCATATGATGCAAGAGCTTAAACATGAGCACAACAATTGCCAAGTATCAAATTATCCAAGACATTTTAGAGTTACTACATGTAGCATTTTCCAATTCCAACCATATAACAATTTAACGAAGAAGAACTTCGCCATGAATACTATGAGTAGAGCCTAAGGACATATTTGTCCATATGCTACAGCGGAGCGTGTCTCTCTCCCATAAAGTGAATGCTAGGATCCATTTTATTCAAAAAAAACAAAAAAACAAAAACAAACAGACGCTCCAAGCAAAGTGCATAAGATGTGACGGAATAAAAATATAGTTTCAGGGGAGGAACCTGATAATGTTGTCGATGAAGAAGGGGATGCCTTGGGCATCCCCAAGCTTAGACGCTTGAGTCTTCTTAGAATATGCAGGGGTGAACCACCGGGGCATCCCCAAGCTTAGAGCTTTCACTCTCCTTGATCATATTGCATCATACTCCTCTCTTGATCCTTGAAAACTTCCTCCACACCAAACTCGAAACAACTCATTAGAGGGTTAGTGCATAATAAAAATTCACATGTTCAGAGGTGACACAATCATTCTTAACACTTCTGGACATTGCATAAAGCTACTGGACATTAATGGATCAAAGAAATTCATCCAACATAGCAAAAGAGGCAATGCGAAATAAAAGACAGAATCTGTCAAAACAGAACAGTCCGTAAAGATGGATTTTATTAGGCCACCAGACTTGCTCAAATGAAAATTCTCAAATTGAATGAAAGTTGCGTACATATCTGAGGATCATGCTCGTAAATTGGCTTAATTTTCTGAGCTACCTACAGGGAGGTAGACCCAGATTCGTGACAGCAAAGAAATCTGGAACTGCGCAGTAATCCAAATCTAGTACTTACTTTACTATCAAAGACTTTACTTGGCACAACAAAACTCAAAACTAAGATAAGGATAGGTTGCTACAGTAGTAAACAACTTCCAAGACTCAAATATAAAACAAAAATACTGTAGCAAAATAACACATGGGTTATCTCCCAAGAAGTTCTTTCTTTATAGCCGTTAAGATGGGCTCAAGCAGTTTTAATGATGCACTCGCAAGAAATAGTATTTGAAGCAAAAGAGAGCATCAAGAGGCAAATTCAAAACACATTTAAGTCTAAAATGCTTCCTATGCATAGGAATCTTGTAAATAAACAAGTTCATGAAGAGCAAAGTAACAAGCATAGGAAGATAAAACAAGTGTAGCTTCAAAAATTTCAGCACATAGAGAGGTGTTTTAGTAACATGAAAATTTCTACAACCATATTTTCCTCTCTCATAATAATTTTCAGTAGCATCATGAGCAAACTCAACAATTTAACTATCACATAAAGCATTCTTATCATGAGTCTCATGCATAAAATTATTACTCTTCACGTAAGCATAATCAATTTTATTAGTTGTAGTGGGAGCAAATTCAACAAAGTGGCTATCATCATATATAGGAGGCATATTGTAATCATAAAAGAAAATTTTCTCCTCAATGCTTGGGGGACTAAAAAGATCATGCTCATCAGAGCCAGCTTCCCCAAGCTTAGAATTTTCCATAGCATTAGCAACAATGGTGTTCAAAGCATCTATAGTAATAACATTCCCATTAGCATGCATATAAAGTTCCATGGGTTTTTTAATTCTCTCTTCAAACACATCATGTCCTAATTCAAGATAAAGTTCATAAAGATCTCTCATATTTTTGTTGTTTTCCATTATGCTTAACTAGTGAAATAAAAACATGCATGATATTAAGTAAAGTAAAACAAGTAACTAATTTTTTGTGTTTTTGATATAGCAAACAAGATAGCAAATAAAGTAAAACTAGCAACTAATTTTTTTGTATTTTGATTTAGTGCAGCAAACAAAGTAGTAAATAAAATAAAGCAAGTCAAAAACAAAGTAAAGAGATTGGGAAGTGGAGACTCCCCTTGCAGCGTGTCTTGATCTCCCCGGCAACGGCGCCAGAAAATGAGCTTGATGGCGTGTATTTCACACGTTCGTTGGGCAACCCCAAGAGGAAGGTATGATGTGCACAGCAGCAAGTTTTCCCTCAGAAAGAAACCAAGGTTTATCGAACCAGGAGGAGCCAAGAAGCACGTTGAAGGTTGATGGCGGCGGGATGTAGTGCGGCGCAACACCGGAGATTCCGGCGCCAACGTGGAACCCGCACAACACAACCAAAGTACTTTGCCCCAACGAAACAGTGAGGTTGTCAATCTCACCGGCTTGCTGTAACAAAGGATTAACCGTATTGTGTGGAAGATGATTGTTTGCAGAGAAAACAATAAAAACAAGTATTGCAGCAGATTTGTATTTTAGTATTAAAAGAATGGACCGGGGTCCACAGTTCACTAGAGGTGTCTCTCCCATAAGATAAAAGCATGTTGGGTGAACAAATTACAGTCGGGCAATTGACAAATAGAGAGGGCATAACAATGCACATACATGACATGATAAGTATAGTGAGATTTAATTGGGCATTACGACAAAGTACATAGACCGCCATCCAACCGCATCTATGCCTAAAAAGTCCACCTTCAGGTTATCATCCGAACCCCCTCCGAGTATTAAGTTGCTAACAACGGACAATTGCATTAAGTATGGTGCGTAATGTAATCAGCAACTACATCCTCGGACATAGCGCCAATGTTTTATCCCTAGTGGCAACGAAGACAACACAACCTTAGAACTTTACGTCACTCGTCCCGGGTGTCAATGCGGCATGAACCCACTATCGAGCATAAATACTCCCTCTTGGAGTTAAAAGTAAAAACTTGGCCAGAGCCTCTACTAGTAACGGAGAGCATGCAAGATCATAAACAACACATATGTAATAACTTGATAATTAACATGACATGGTATTCTCTATCCATCGGATCCCGACAAACACAACATAGAGTATTACAGATAGATGATCTTGATCATGTTAGGCAGCTCACAAGATCCAACAATGAAGCACAATGAGGAGAATACAACCATCTAGCTACTGCTATGGACCCATAGTCCAGGGGTGAACTACTCACTCATCACTCCGGAGGCGACCATGGCGGTGTAGAGTCCTCCGGGAGATGAATCCCCTCTCCGGCAGGGTGCCGGAGGAGATCTCCGAATCCCCCGAGATGGGATCGGCGGCGGCGGCGTCTCGCAAGGTTTTCCGTATCGTGGTTTTTCGCATCGGGGGTTTCGCGACGGAGGCTTTAAGTAGGCGGAAGGGCAGAGTCGGGGCCCGACGAGGGGCCACACCATAGGCGGCGCGGGCCCCTTGGCCGCTCCGCCTTGTGGTGTCGCCACCTCGTGGCCCCACTTCGTATGTTCTTCGGTCTTCCGGAAGCTCCGTGGAAAAATAGGCCCTCGGGTCTTCGTTTCGTCCAATTCCGAGAATATTTCATTACTAGGATTTCTGAAACCAAAAACAGCGAGAAAACGGAACCGGCACTTCGGCATCTTGTTAATAGGTTAGTTCCGGAAAATGCACGAATATGACATAAAGTGTGCATAAAACATGTAGGTATCATCAATAATATGGCATAGAACATAAGAAATTATCGATACGTCGGAGACGTATCAGCACCCCACAGGCCGGCGCGGCCAGCAAGGGGGGCGCGCCACCCTGGTGTGTGGGCCCCCCTTTTACCCCACTTTAGCATCTCTTCCTCCCACACTCTTCTCTCTCCCGAAAAAATCGACACCAGCTTCCTCTCACTCGTGTTTTTGCTCAAGAACTCCAGATTTCTCGATCTCTTTGCTCAGCCCAGATTTCTGTCTGAAATTTGGCACATTTGCTCTTCGGTATGTGACTCCTTCGATTATCCAAGTAGAATTTTGTTTGGTGGAGTATATCTTGCATATTTGGCTGCTGTAGGTAACATGTTTAGTGAGCTTGCATGCTTGTTCTAAGTGGTAGAAACTAGTTTTGATGCATGATTAGTACTCTAGCAAGTTCCTATGGTAGTTTCCCTCGATTATATGTCACCAAATCAAGTTTTATATTGTTTGTTGAAAAATTTCAGAAAATGGAAGGGAGTAGGCTCCAACTCAACCAACAGGAATTGGAGGTGCAACAGGTCATGAGAGTTCACCGAGAAGAAGGAGTATACCCCACTTACTATCCGTGCGTGGATTTTATGAGAAGTGCAGGGATCTTGCAGGATGTTCAAAGTTTAATCTCTCGTGCAGGGTTGGATGATTTTGTTGATGGTGAACCATGCCAATATGCAAAACTGACTATGTCAGTAGTGCAGGATTTTAAATTCAATTGGTCACGATCTAACCCCATGGTCCAATACAAAATTTATAATAAAACTGTCAACTTGCCATTCAATGATTTTTGTGCAGCAATCAGAGTGCCGCAATGGGGATCATGTGAGAAGATAAAGGGATCGCCGCAAGAGTTCTTGGACCTCTTCAAGATGATTTGTCATGGAAGAAGCTTCTCAGAGGATGGTGGTAAAATCAGTAGCATTCATTTCCCAGCTATTCGTTACTTTGCTTATTTCATTACTGTTAATGGTAGAATTTGGCTAGTAGGTATTTGTGGGCCAAATTAATTTAAATGTGTGGCATTAGATTATTGATTCATACATATATGAACTTGCTGTTTGGAAGAAAATGCAGGCTATTAGTTGTAGTCCAGAGAAGATGGTGCACGGCAAGTCAGCGGAAGCAAGTTATTTACTCAGAACAAATATATGATGTTTTGACCTACTGCAGCTACAAGGACAGGTCCAAAGCAGATCCTGGGATATATTGAGCTAGCACGTTGCTACATCGGGCCTTGAAACCAAGCTGAAGGATTTTTCCCAAGAAGGTGCAGCGGCGACAATGGCATATACGTGACACATGATCAATCGTTATTACTGTGATTGACGTCATGCCCAGAATATATTATTCATATGCAAGGAACGATTGTACGTGAATTTGGCTCAGGGACTATCACGTGAGAAAGATCAACTATGTTTGGAAGGTTACCCGTGATAACCCAATTAAAGTGGCCAGATTTTAGTCGGTTAGATTTTAGAGTTCTTTTCCTGTACGCCAAGTCCAGCGTGCCGTACGTACATATATATATGTCAAGGCCGTGGCCGATTGAAACCAACCAATCGATCTATTCAACTCAATACAATTTATCTTTACTTTTACGTACTGTTTTTCTTTATCGTTTTTCTCCGCCATGCCCTAGCAGCCCTAGGGTTTGGTTCATCTTTGCCGTTTTGCGCTGAAAAGCGGTCGTATCTCCTCTCCGAAATCGAGGATCCTTTGTTGCTTTGCCAAAAAAGCAATCGTTCGTCGTCACAAAAGTACGACGGTTACCCTGGTGTTGCGCGGCAGTTTTACGTGCCAACACAATTGGCGACTCCGCTGGGGACGAAGCATCGAGTGGTCTTCAGCCTATTCTTGCTTCGTAGAGAGCGTCATCAAGAAGCTGCAATCTACACGGTAACATGAATTCTCAATCTTTTTATGTAGATGCAAATAACTCTTATATTGATGTTGCTAGATCCTATGATATGCCTACTATATCGGCTAGCCCTAGTTCTTACTATGTGCAAATGCCGATTCAAAACAATCTACATGCTTCTGATTTTTATAATTACAACAACTTGCAACATGTATACTCAAGTTCTCATGCATCAGCAACCCCAGAAGTTCATATGCCGATGAACAACGTGATGAATTCAGTAAATCAATATGAAACACCCAATGTTATAGATTTTAATAGCATGCGAAATAGTGTTTCGCCCTTTTATCCATCGGCAAATAACATGCCATATGTTGGTTCACCTTCACACATGCCAATGGATAGAGCAATTGGAGGTTCTAGTACTGACTATTTGGCCAATTACACCCAGCCATCATATGCTACATCTTATGTTACTAACTTTTCAGCATCATATGTAACTGAAGATATTCATAATTCGGCTACACACCTTCACAATAATTACAGCCGAGTAAGTGAAAATTCCAAAGGAGTTCATGTGCCTTCGTCTACTATTGTAGCATGTGGTACACCCCCTACACAATTCCAGAATTTTGGTACCACCCAAGAGTCATTGCCGAAACATACTGAGACATATGAGGGGCGAACATCAAAAGAGTGGGATGATATATATCGGAAATCTTGTGAAAATCTTGCAAAAAAGCTTCTTGAAGTTAGAGCTATGCAAGTTAACCAGCAGAAAAATGTTGACTCGGCCATTATGACAAATTCGGTTAAGGCCGGGTTGGACAATACACGTGCCGAGTCAAATCAACACAGGACGATCGACACATCTGTCACGGCCGACTTAGTTGAAACTGAATTGGGTAAAGATAAGTCAGATGCAAAAGTCGAGTTTGTCAAGCTTGGAGATACAAGCTTCGTTGAGAAAGAACATGATAGATCTGAAACAACGATACTTGATTTTTCTGGATGTAAGGGACCTTTCATGTTGCCCTATGAATTCCGTGCCAAGGAAATTGATGAGCATCAAGGCGAAGAAAATATAGCCGAATCATCTTCGGTTGAAGAAGAGCATCGAGGTGAAGAGACAAAAGATCCAAAAAAGAAGCAAGACAAGACGTTGGAAAATCATCAAACGGATCAAGATATTGTTCAGATTGTGCAACCATCATACTCTCCAAGCGTCTTCAAAGAGGTGCAATCGGCCACTAATGACGGACGATTGATATTTACAAAAGGCTCAAAGATAAAGCTCGATAACGATCCTATCCCTACCAGCGTGATCGATTTTGACAATAAGAAAATACTCGTTCGGTCAGATCAGACCGAATCTACCAAAGGAAAAAATATTGTCATTGATGATAATGCTGCACCAAGGATGATTAAGAAGAAAAAATCACAAGTAGAGGTGCAGAAAGACAATGAAAGAAAGGTACAATTAGATCCAAGATCAAAGCCGACGGTTAAGCATTTGTTGGACAAATACACTTCGCTCAAGGCCAGCAATGTGTTTAATCGGCTGGGAGGTAATAAGTGTCCTAAGTCTCGTACTCAACCCAGGGGGCATCAGCAATGGCGAGGAAAGTCGTACAACCAGCAGCCTTATTTTTCAATGGCGCCGACATCTTGGAGCTGCCGGTCTGCTATGTATCCTCAATATCCTTCGCAGGGTTTCAATTCATGGGCGACATACCCTACAGGTTCAGCAGTTTATTGTCAGCCGGATTGGGTTCCATTGAGGCATTTGTTCAGACCTCATATGCATGAGAAAAGAGTTCCTTATAATCATCGGCTTAGATTGCGTGATGCAATTAATTTTCAAGGGAGCCAATTGCCGAGACAGGGTGCAGATGGCCTAAAATATAATAGTGACTGCAAGCGCATATGGGTGCCGGTAAAGCGGGCTGAACCTAAGCTAATAAAATACACAGGTGGTTTGAATGCTGGGAATGATCAGTCAGCGGAAGGCGTAGTTGCTAATCAAAAAACAGCTGACGTTGATGGGCTCGTTGATGGTTTAGTTCAAAGAAAAGAAATAACCGGTGTATCCTCTGGTACAAGTACAAGTGAGAAATCTGAATCGGCTGGTGTGCACACTGACTTGGTCATGAGAGCTGGTAGTTCAGGAGCATCTGAGAGTGTATCTCCAATGGGTTTTAAGTGTAACACTACACAACATTCGGATTGCAACAGAGGCAGCCATAAAATTAAAGCTGGTAACGTAGCTGATCACAAAAGAGTTTCTTCAGCCAAGGGAAGAATATTTGCCCCAAGAGCTATAGTACATCACTACAGGCCAAGGTACTCGGGGGGCAGCATTATTAAGTCAGTTGCACCAGGTACTAAACCAAGATCTCAATGGTGCCCGACTGGACTCACACGTACCCAGAAACGAAGGGTGCAACGACTGCGAGCATTGGAAATCAAGGAACAGATCGCTGAGAAGAAGCGCGGCGAATGGTTCAATCGACATAGACCACCAGTGATGCATCCAAAGAAGATTTGGAAGGATAAATGCATCTTCGCCAAGAAAACTAATTTGGATGACACGACTTCTGATGATAATTCAGAAACTAAAATCGATACACCTACAAATACTGACGTTCATACGGTGTTTGCATTGCCCGTTGATTTTCGTACACCAAAAGCTACTGAAGCCACAGAGCTTGATCTTATTCCAAAATATGCTATATTCAAGAAGCCGGAGAATTACGGACAACACCTAAAGTCATTGTTTATCAGGGGTCACATTGATGGCAAGCCTATGGGTCGCATGCTTGTTGACGGCGGCGCTAGTGGTAATATCATGCCTTTTTCGGTATTTTCTAAATTGAACCGAAAAGAGAGCGAGTTAATGAAGACCAACAAAAGAGTTAGTGGGTTCTCAGGAGAATTATCTGAGGCTAAGGGTGTTATTTCTATGAAACTCACAGTGGGAAGGAAAACAGTAGAGACAACATTTTTTATTGTTGATATTAGAGGCCACTATGATATTCTCTTGGGACGTGACTGGATTCATGCGAATTGTTGCATTCCTTCTACTCTACATCAGTGTTTAATTCAGTGGGTTGATGATGATGTGGAGGTGATTGAGGCGGACAATTCCTCTTGCATTGCTTTGTCAGAGGTACTGGTTGATTCGCAACACGGTGAGATGCGATGTTTGACCGGTAGGAATTTATCGGACTATGATTATATCAATATTTGCAGATATGGTTTTGTAGCTATAAAAGCACAGCCGGATAATATAGTTCGGCTTAATGATTTATCTATATAAATGATGACAAAGATGATAGTATCAAGTGGCTGCAAAATTGTACTGAATAATATTGTTTCGGAAAGAGCGATATGCATGAAACAATTGAAGATTTTGATGATATGGAGAAGCTTGGACGGTGATTCTTGTTGGCTGACCCACTTGAAGATGGTGAGAAGGAGTACACCATTGCATACCTAAGTCGTCGTTTGCTCGACACCGAGACCTGGTACGTACTTATTAAAAAAAAGTGATGCTTGCCTTTATATTATGCGTGTACCAAGTTTCAGTCTTATCTATTTTGTAGTATATATGTCAAAACTTGTCAGCCGACATATTTAATTATTTATGTTACAACAACCGATTCCTAGTGTTAAGTTTATAAAGTGGGCTTATGCACTAATAGAATATGATTTAATATATAAATCGTTGCGTGCTATGATAAGTGAAGTTATCGCCGATTTTATTGTTGCTCATAGGGTTAAGGGTGAGTCACATATTAATTATGTTAGTGTTTACCCAAGAAAACTTTGTTTTGATGAATCGGTTTGTAGAGATGGACAAGGTGTCGGCAATGTTTTTATTTCACCTAGCAATGTAGTTTATTATGCATCGGTTCATTTGAATAATCATTATATTAATAGCCAAACTGAATATGAGGCTTTATTGTTTGGTTTGCAAATTTTAGTAGTCATGGGTGTAATGGAGATTCGCTTCTTGAGCCAAAATAAAAGTGAATTCCAATGTTTTGATGGATTATTAAATAGTTATTTTGACCGATGTTTGGACATAATTAAGTCTCTAGATACGATCACTACCTATCATATACGTAGGAATAAATTTCTAGAGCTTACTGCTTAGCATAACTAGCATCTGGTCATTACGTTGGCAAGAAGATGAAAGTAGCAGAGAGGCCGATGCTAGCTGCTGTAGTTATATTCTAGCTTGGTAGAGCATGCAGCTGGTTCTGGTTCTGGTTCAGATCAGCAACTAGTAGTACTCTGTAAAGAAAGTTCCGTGCATGGTGCAGCTCATCTTGGAGCAGCTCAGCAACTTGTAGTACATGGCAGTCATGATTCGGCACATGAGTCACAAATAACCGAATCATCAAGTAATTTAGAGTCAGTTGATAAAGTGTATCTCTGATTAATTATTTGGAAGAACCAAGTCAAACGATGAGATAGTAAAATTCGGCAACAAGCTATCTTTAAAAGATACTATGTTGAATGAAGAATTAATTATATCGCCGAACTACATATGGTTTGCTCTTAAAGTGTTCGGATTTTGATCAATCTAGATTAGTAATGAGTGAAGTGCATGATGAAATATCCGGAAAACATCTGTCGGCTTATATGATGTGATGGTTAGTAAAAATAGGAGGTTTTCTTGGCCGACATTGTTAAGAAGTTGTTACTAGAACTGATCACTGGGTTGGAAAGACCCATGGAGAGTTGTAGAGATTGTTCCTATAATTCATATTTTATGCAATCTTTACTTGAGAGAAGTTGCCCAAAGCACTCAATGGAAAATATTTTGAAAAGCATATGGCATCAGACTTGAAGACATTGTGGCCGATATATTATTTCAAGTATCGCCCTAAGAAAAATCTGGCCGATATGCTACCTGAAATATCGCTCTAAGAATATTTGGCCGATGTGTTCTTAGTATATCACCCTGAGCAAATGTATGGCCGGTGAAGTGATCAACATCGCCCTAAAGTATTGTTAGTGTTTTTGATAAATTTAATTATACCAAAAACAGGGGGGCATGTGTTAATGGTAGAATTTGGCTAGTAGGTATTTGTGGGCCAAATTAATTTAAATGTGTGGCATTAGATTATTGATTCATACATATATGAACTTGCTGTTTGGAAGAAAATGCAGGCTATTAGTTGTAGTCCAGAGAAGATGGTGCACGGCAAGTCAGCGGAAGCAAGTTATTTACTCAGAACAAATATATGATGTTTTGACCTACTGCAGCTACAAGGACAGGTCCAAAGCAGATCCTGGGATATATTGAGCTAGCACGTTGCTACATCGGGCCTTGAAACCAAGCTGAAGGATTTTTCCCAAGAAGGTGCAGCGGCGACAATGGCATATACGTGACACATGATCAATCGTTACTAGCAAACGAAGGCGCGGCGGCACGCCGCGCCAGAGTCTGATAATTACGTTGCAATGATTTATCGAGGTGATGATGGTAGATTGACTGATATTATTAGTCCCTTGGGGTACGTGATTGTTTGCGTGTCGGGCTGTGGTGTGTTGCATGAAGTTTTGTTTTTGTTTGAGTGGTGGTAGCGAGCTGATCTTGGCAGGCTGGGAGGTCTTTTGATAACGCAAGGCGTGCTTGATTCGGTGCTGACCATCTGAAGACCTATCTACTCGTTTGCAAACGGAATCTATATATTGCATCTCTGATATCAAAGTGGTTACATTTCACTATTATTACAATCCTGATAGTTTTATGTATGAATAGATGACTATTATTAGATATGACTATTATTAGAGAAAGATGACTGCACCATGTCATATGCTAGATATTGTTATTAAATGAGATTAAACAAAAAATGTCACTGCAATATTGAACAAGGGCAACCTAATATCACTTTTTCCTTCTATGCATCTATTATTATGCACTCTTAGAATGCAGAACAGAGAACCAAAAAACCTATATATTAATTTTGAGAAGCCTCTGAATTGGAAGTACATGATGATAGGTTTATAGCAAGTCCGCAAAACTTTTTAATAGCTAGATCACACTGGGTAGAGAGCCACATCACAACACTGTATGCTATCTAAATCACAATGGATAGAGAAGCACAGGTATCACTCGCATATGAACTGAAATGTTTACTTTTATTCAGGCTATTCATATAGCCCCTCAAGCCATTGTCCTAGAACAGGCATCCATTTCTAATGAGGTGTCCCTCTTTTCGGTAGACCATTACACATGTTTCTTCTTTATATCATTTCTACACTGTACACCTTTATCTTTTGTACATACCATGCTTCTATTTTTCTCACCTAATATTTTAAAATTCCACTTTCCAATGTCATTTTGTACAACAACTATTGCCAGTTCTCAAATTCATTTATATTTTTACATAATCCATTTGAAATAAAAGTAACGTTTTTCACCATCTGTGCATGAACTGAAACATTTTATTACTAAAACTGTAATCTATCTTCTATTCTGTCTTTTGAAAGATTTGTAACTCAAATACCAACAAACTCATGATTTATTGTAGAATAATCATTTATTCTATATCTAATTTAGGCTGCAGGATGAACATATAAATTAATTGAACTTCTTCCATTCATATACTTCGAGCCAATTCTTCTATGTAAGATTCAAAAACAAGTATCTGACCATTTTGCACGGAAAATATATTTCCACTTTCCATCATAAATAATAACTTGAAGGGATAACTACAAAGCAAAGCCCAATGGTCAAATACACATGTGTTGTTGGTACTGGCCTGCCGGGGGTCTGAACTTGGAACAGGAAAAATGCTTGCGTATCAAAACAAGAAATATGAAGAAATAGCATTCTAGAAATTAGAAAGATACACTAAACGGAGGAGCATATCAGGGCAAAATATATGAACTAAAATCACCATCACTCTTATGTTTATCCACGAAGATCTGTAACTCTCTCAAACATGAAAGAAGTAGCAGCAAGAACATATCAGGCAGCTCTGTGGTGGTTAGATATCTCAAGGAAGAATCCTAGCAAAAGCAACAACCACCGTCCTACTCCGATTGCCCCCCTCCATTGCCGCTTCTAGGAGCAGGAGAAAGTGTAGTTGGCTTGGACTCCTGTAGCAAGAACAGCCTGGCTAGTAGAGGATTAACAGATATTTCTATCTACAATTTGCTTCTGCTAAGTTTCTTTTTGGGGACACACTCAGACACATCACATTAATAATTCAGAAAAATTGCATTAAATTGACAATCACATGTGCTTACTGCTCGGTCTATGTCTCAATCAAACTCCAAGCTAACAGAAATAGTATAATTGCAAAAACTGAATTAAACTCCATGGTATCAGCCAAAACAAAGAGCACAAGTAAAGTTTGCAATAATTAAGTTGCCTAAACAAAAGTTCACAGAGACATACTGTCAATTAATATGCAGCATTACGCTTAATCCATTTCATATCCTCTTTCAATATAGTTACATATTCATTGTCCTTCACCAACTATGTCAGATTTTCCTCAATTATTTGGTTTTTCTCTTCAACTTTGACTTCCTCCATCTGCAGCACAGAATAAATTACTTTAAACAGAACAGTATGAATTGTAAGTGGCAATTTCTATTTGGTAATCAGTAAAAAAATCTCAACTCGCCCTGGTAAATAAAATCTAACAGTTTAAAAGAGAACTTAATGCAAAGGCAGGCAAGATTTTGATGCATTAATTCCAGCAGGAAATATTCACCTTTTGAGAACTAAAAGAGGAAGCAAAGACTGACAAAAAATTAAAGCGATCCTGTGAGGACATGGCCAATATTTTCTAGGTATATAGATACTAATTTTCTCTTACTGTATTGTTCAGTATTTATCTCAACATATAATATGTATAGAGATATGGTAATAGATATTCTAATGTATGTGCAAATCTCGATGGTATACTCTGCAGGAGATGCACTGCTTATATTCTGTTGCCTTCTTGGGAGCACATTCAATCTTCGGAGGCTTCCGGATCTTTCGACCGCCGTGGGCGGCGGCTGCTGAAGGTACTGCTCACTTGTTTAGCAATTCTAGAAAACAACAAAAGGATGTTTGTTTAAGGGAATGGAGACACATACCATGCCTCAAGATAGAGATTAACCTGCCTGCAAATAGTTTGGTATAGTACAAACCTCTATGACAACAACGACAACAGAAACCTGATATGCAAAAGAAGCAAAGTAGATCTCTCAACAGGCATACAGTAGATGGGTTGAGTGTTTTACCCCTGAGCTTCTTGTTGATCTGTAAAGCTCTAAAATACTGAATTTTCCGTGTCAAAAATGCAATAAAGATGGTGGAAAAAATTCTCCCACAGTCCGAAATATCACATTATAAAATATGCGAGCAAACGGTGGATTTAATTTCAATGTGACCCAGGACATGAACCAACAGGCAAACACATAAAAACAAATTGGCCAGTCTTAACCGGCAATGGTCACCGTCTTACTAAGTTACTTTTGTTTGTGAATTATAACTTAAACATCTGTATCCAGACCAAGATGAACTATCCATAACACTTGCTTTGCTCCAGAAGAATATATATTTAAACCAGTCATGCACCATTATAAGTGATTTTGTCTGAACATTCCAAGCAGAAGGCAGTTTCCTTGTTATTAATTTAAGCAACAACTTGAGTACTAATTCTTATCACAGGAAGCTCTGCACGTCCACGCTGGCTCCCGGTGCCACGCGCCAGTGGTGTCGTTTGCCGAGGCGATTGCGATGTACTCCTCAGCAATCAGGCATGGGGCTTTCCTAACCTAGACCGTGGATTCTTGAATTGAATGAACTGAAAAGAGAAAATAAAGACTGAGAAATTAAAAAGATGAGTGGAGGGGAGCATCATCCATAGCAACATACAGAGGTGGTGAGCGGCCGATGGCAGCGTCTGCAACAGACAGGCGCGAGGGAAGAACCTCTCGCCTTGGCCATGTCCACCTCCGCTGCAACCAGTGACGGGCCATCGCCGAGGATAGACCTTTTCCTGCACAGATTAGCACGGGTGATGATGGCCACCTGTCCAACCTCTCGACGTGCTGACACGACGCCGCCCACCTGCCACAGCCACCGCCTCAGGGGCAGGACAACTTATGATGAGGAAGTGTGGCAGAGAAGCCAGAGCAGGGGCGCGGCGGGAAGGCATTCGGAGTAGTACCCGACTCAGGCCACGACCGTCGGTAAGGGGGGAGCTCGGCCAGGGGGGGAGGATTGCAGGGTGGAGCTCCGGTGGGGATGACCTCCTCGTCACATCCGAAAATGCCCTGTTCTCCAAAAAACAAATCCCCAAATTTACAGGGAAAACACGAACAGAAAAAGAAAAGCCTTGTAAGAAAGAGAAATCCAACTGCGCGTCGCGGCCATCTCCATCCTCGTCGGCCACTCTACTCTCATTGTCTGGCGTGGTCAATGCGTCCGTATGCGTCCTCACTGCACCTGCTGTTCGATGAGAGAGAGAGGATGCCACAGAGAGAAAACCGAGAGGAAGAGGGAGCAGTCAGGCAGCATACCTGCTCCTCGACGCGCCTCATGCCGCCTGCAAGGCTCCCGTGCGCCGAGGCCGCTGAGACCTTGACTTTCTCTGGCGACAGCACTGACTTGAGCATCTTCACTGTTGTGGCGTCGCGGAGGCGGACAGCGAAGGCGAAGCCCCGGTCTCCAACTCGGGATGCAGAATGCAGTACCGATGTCCTCCTGCGTGCCGCCAGCCAAGCCGGGAGGAAGAGACGGCCTCCACCGTCATCAGCAGCATGGAGATTGCGGTTGATGAAATTGCGCCAGGCTGAACCATGGAACCCTCTAATGGACGTGTAAAGTCCAAAACGGAATAGCATATAGTAGACTTGATTCGGAGCAGAGTTACTGAAAACATATTTACCAGGCAGCTGCTTGCAAATTGCAATACTGCAGTTCACTTTCCCATCCACCCCATGCTTGAAGAACCTACTGAACAACTATAGCAAAACATTATTATAACCTACATTCTCTTGATACTACATGGCATTGCTTAGTACAGTATCCAAGTGTAATTCGACCCACTTAAAGGATATCAGCAACCAACGTGTACTCAACGTAAAAAGGAGCATACCTGCCATGTGACCAAGCATGATAATCCGTAGCAACCATATCAGGTCTTCGTTGTTAATTCATGTCGAACATTTGCAACATCTGATCCTAATTCATCAGCAAGCCATCTCTTCTGAATTGTGATGCCTGAGGAGAAAAGATCATTTGTGAAAGGGTGCTTGTGATTTCCCCACAAAGAAAAATGAAAAATGCGCTTTAATTATGAAATGATAAATAAATAAATAAATGCTAGTAGCTCATGCAGAACTCCACAGCCACCAAATGTGGCATTCGTTTCATGTAAATCATCAAAAGTAATATAAGTTAATTAATGGGAATCTGCAGACTTTGTAAAAAAATTGCAATGCAATCAGCTATTTGGTACACAATATTTATTTCTGCAGCAAATCTGCATCTAGTGCCTGTAGGACATGTGAAATACCATCCGTATCAAGCAAAAAAGAACTCACGAATTTTTTCCCATTGAGAGAATTGATTTGCATTAAAAGAAAATGCAAGACAGTTCCTACAAATATGTGGCTAACTATACAGACTGAACCTTCCAAAATCGATCTCAAACTACAACTCAATCGCGTATATCTCATACACTGAACCGGAAACAGTACAACTGACTTAAATAACTGAACAGAAAGGCAGGATCTTTTCCCTAAATTTGGTTCCATGGTTTACTTGTAAACAAGGTTATGATGTCGGTAGTTGGATCTCCCTCAACATCACGCTCCCCCAACACACTAATTCGAGAGCTTCATCTATAATAAGTCAGCATCAATGTCATAGTTGAAGAAATCACCATGAAACAATCAAAGATCCAATCCCACAACACCCAAATAGAATAACGTCAAAGTGGTGGTGGCTTTCAGCCCAGCAAAAATATGGAGAGAATGAGATAATAGGGATGAAATTCTTGCCGTGTAGTTGCTGGGAAGGGGAATGGTTCACCTGAAACCTGGAGTTCCCGCGCCAGGACTCGCTGCCACAAACCTGGATTCACCTGAAGCTCCTGCGATGGACGACCGCGGGCTCGCATCTGCAGCAACTCTAGAGCACCATTGAGCGACCGCCAGCGGACCAGTCGTCGGGGCCGGGACCGGGGCCGCTTCCAGCTGAGGAGCTACATCGGAGCTCCTCGTCGATGGCTGCGACACCGAGCCACACCACGACCGCGGAAGAGCTCGGCCAGGGGATCTCACGGCAGGGAAGAACTCGACAACCGCCGCTCAATGTCGCTCTCCAACTCCTCGATCCTTTCGGCGTCGAAGCTCCATCAGCCAATAATCTGGAACGTGCTCCACTTGAATCCGGGGCGCCCCTGGCCGTGCCGCCCCGAGCTGCGCCGCGCCTCGCCCGCCCCTGGCCTGGCCGCAGTCGCCCCTGGCAGCCCCGCGCCCGCCCCTGGCCGCGCCGCCCGAGCCGCGCCGCGCCCGCCCCTGGCCGCGCCACGCCTGGCCGCGCCCGCCCGGCCGGCGCGCTCGGCCGCGCTTGCCCTCGCCGCGCTGCGCCCCTCGCCGCCCCGCCTAGCGCAGGCCGCTGCGCTCGGCCGCGTGCCCGTCTGCGTGAACGCGATGCGCGGTCGACCTCGCCGCGCTGCACGCCCGGCCGCGCCGCCCTCGCCCTGCCATCGTTGGCCTTGCGCTCAGCTGGCCCGTGGCGGATGAAGAAGATAAGGAGGAGAACTAAAACAGACCACGTGTGGGGACGTGGGCACCATCGCCGCTTTGACCATCCGGCAAAGTTACAGAACAGAACTGGCCTACCACCGTGTAAGACTATTGCAGCTATGGCCACACCAAAAATGCTCCAAAGCAGGAGAAAAGAACTCCCAAAATTTCAAGACGGCCCCGAAATTGCACACAAGAAAACCACTACGGGAATTAACTGCAAAAGAGTTGACGTGTCAGAACGCAGTAAACCCAGAAAAAAATTCAAAATTCTAGCAAAAATCGAAGTTGATCGCTCTTAGAGCATCTCCAACAGAGGCTGTAAACTGGGCGCGCACTAAAAAAACTGCCAATATACAGCGCCAAACGCGTTTTTGCGCCCTCCAGCAGACGCTGTAAAATAGGTCGCGCTGTAAATATTTTAGTGCGCGCGGTAGTTTGCGCTATCCAAAGCGGCATATCTAGTGCGCCGGCTACCGCGCGCTGTAAGCTGGAATCGCTCGCGCGAAAAAGAAACTGCTCTGCTCTGCCGACCGCCGCATCGCGAGTTCCACCGGCCGCCGTGCTGCAAGCTTCGCCGGCCGCCTCCCACCGAGCTCCGTCGGCCGCCCTTGCGAGCTCCGTCGGCCGCCTCCCTGCGAGCTCCACCGGCCGCCGTGCTGCGAGCTCCGTCGGCCGCCGTGCTGCGAGCTCCGTCGGCCGCCGTGTTGCGAGCTCCGCCGGCCTCCCTGCAAGCTCCGCCGGCCGCCGCCCTGCGAGCTCCGTCGACCGCCGTGCTGCGAGCTCCGTCGGCCCCCCTGCGAGCTCCGCCGGCCGCCGCGCTACGAGCTCCGTTGGCCGCCGCGCTGCGAGCTCCGCCGGCCGCGCACGCGAGCACGGACTCGATTTCGATTGTTGTGGCTAGCTAGACTCGATTCGGCCGCGCGCGGACTCGATTGATGTGGCCGCGCACGCACGCACGAACTAATTTCGGCCGGCCGCGCATGGAGATTGGATTGCTAGCTTGCTAGCTATATCAATTTCTAGCTACATGGATAATGCACAGTAATTTAGTTGAATTTTTCAGATTTATTTGTAGCATGTTTGATCTTGTTTGTTCTATGAATGTTGAAGAAACTTGTTTGTGGAGCTCTATTTTACAGCCTCCGGTGAAGGGTTGTTTTTCGGCTTCGTGGTTGCGCTGTAAAATAGAGCCTCTGGCGAAGCACGCGTCGGCGCCGCGCGCTATATCCGAATCGAGCGCGCTGCAAACGACTTTTACAGCGCCAAATTTTAGAGCCTCTGTTGGAGATGCTCTTAGTATAGTAGTTATTACTGTGATTGACGTCATGCCCAGAATATTGAGAACAAGCAAGTGCGTGTATACTAGGCCTATGCTAGCGCGCTCCACGTCTGCCGCGCTGCTCGTGTTGGTCGCGGTTCTCATATGGCCGTTCGATTCAAGAACCAATCCCGCCTCCATCTGGATCGTTGGTTCTTTCCATCACCGTGAGACAAAACTGCCCCGGGAAACCCTAGCCGCCACACCGTCGCGCTCGTCCGCTCCCTCCCTATTGCACCCTTTCCCCGCTTGTCTCCGGAGCGCTCTCTCCCGCCGCCCTTCTCTCATCTCTGCGGCTCTGCCTCTCTCTCCAGTGCAGGACTGCACATCGATGACGAGGCTAAGCGCGCGTGGGGAAGCAGCACAGCGACGCCGGCCGATCCCTCGTCTGAGTCTGTGGCTTAGTGCAGATCATGATCCAGGGCGAGGGTGTGGACATGGCGGCGGATCCCTCGCAGGCAGAGTGTGGTGGTGGACTGGTGGTTATCGGCGCTTCCTCCCCCTTCCTCCCTCTACCTCAAAAAGTAGACCTCATCCCCGCACTGATTTTTCTAATATTTGCCTATTCTTCTAGGTGACTTGCACATGATTACTTGAGGCTTCAGCGAGCTCCCTGCTCCACCTGAGGAGAAGCTTCACGATTCAGCCACCGAGGAGAAGCATGAGGCAGCTGGCTCTAGGGGAAGATGTCACATTTGCACTCCATCTGGGTGGTGGATTAGGCCATCCTCGCTAAGGCCTCCTCATGGCCTGCTGTGAACACCACTGCAGGTATCAAATCACATCAATCTCGTTTTCCTTCAAGGAGGATGAGATGAGTCATGATTTCTCTTCCTCCACCTTCTTGGCTTAATCTTTTTTTTAACTCTAATACATTTTTTGTTGGTTTGTTCTATATTTATGTGAGCATATATGATTGTGATCCGTGTATTTGATCAATTTCTGGAGTTATTGAGCTATATACTCATTTAGTTTTGTGCTCATGAACTGTTTGTTGAATTGCCTAATGAATGTGTGTTAGATTGATGGATAACAACGAAAAGCTGCATCAGGAGAATATAGGAGATAAGTATTCATGTACTGCGGTGAGTGTAATCCCCAAAAGCTGATTTTTAAATATCCCAAACAAATTTAATCTTTTTCCAATGCAAGTTTGTCATGCTGTCCCTGTAGTCCCTGGAATTCATGATGGTTGGACTATTTTAGTTGTTTTCATATTGCTTCTACAGGTTATTGTTTCTTGCAGGTATGAAACTCTGAAACTGATGTAGTAGGACTATCTTGTTCTCAACCGAGAGGGTAACTTCCTTTCCTGATTTAAAAACAATTCTGATTTCCGAGTTTGCAAATCTAAAGATAAGATTTGAATTGCATGGAAGGTTACTGCAAATTAATAGCAAGGAAAGTGTCATATTTATACTAATTATGCTTTTCTTTTCGGATAAATGCAACATGTTATGTGCTTATGAAGGAAGTTATAGATAACACCAAGGTTGAGATAATCCATTGATATTTCAGTTACGTACTATAATATTTTAAACTGAAGTTGCTTGCTATTATGTACTTGTATCATTGACGTGTTCATTTATTTGTGTGTAGGTACTGTAGATTCCACAAAGAGCTGATATATTGTTGATTCTTACTTTTGTGATCCCCTCCTGAACTGCTGATGGAGTTTTTATTAGCAGCTAATACATCTTCAGTTGCGTTATTACGACGCGGCATTTTCTGCACAAAACCATTTATAATACCATTTACTGGGAAGGTTAGTAAAAGAACCGTGTTATGCTTATGTTCTTCTTTCTGTACAACCTCTCACAAATTCTCTTCTACATACCAGGTTGACATATTCTGCTTTGAGAAGACC
This sequence comes from Lolium rigidum, assembly GCF_022539505.1. Classification (NCBI taxonomy): domain Eukaryota; kingdom Viridiplantae; phylum Streptophyta; class Magnoliopsida; order Poales; family Poaceae; genus Lolium; species Lolium rigidum. Next base: position 352,133,442 of record NC_061508.1, read on the forward strand.
GGGCCAATTTCCATCCGATGATATGGTAAACTATGTTCTTGTAAAGGGATCATTGAATTGGAGGTTTGTTTACAAAGAACCCCATTTATGTTTAATGCACTCATATTTCCTTCCATGCCTTTGCTGAACCATAATAAGGAATACACGGCAGGCTCTTTACTCATGTTCTTCTCTGATGGATCATTTAATTCAGTTCTCCAAAATTGATACTAATTGGTATTTTCCGATAATTGATAATCACAAGGATCAACTGGGAAATTCCACCTGCATCTTGTTGGCAATTATCTGATGTGTTTTTTTTCACTTCCTCTCCCATCTGCATATCGTAGACATTAACTTGTCAGTGCAGCTTATGATAGTGTCTTTAAGAAGTATCATGAGAGAACTCTGAGGTAGTGCAAAGGTGTTGTAAATAGGCTATTTATAAAATCTTGTTTTGTGTAACCTTAAGATTCTATTTGAAGCTTAAAGCTTGAGAAGTTACACAAGAGCGACTCCTTTTTTGCTTTATATATTGGTAGTATTGCCTGCGTTGTTTGTTTTCATTGTTAAAAAAAAGCTCAACATTTCCTCATTTTCGTGGTTCAAGGAGATATATGCTGCAATCTCAAGTGGAGTATAGCTTCCATTCTTATTTTGATCCCTCTGTTGATAATCTGTAGCTAGGTGTTATATCTTTTCTTTTTGTCGCCAAGAGCAAAAAGTATGAACCTTCACGTTTGGATACCTTCGCCTTTCTATCGCTCCAATTAAATATTCAACTAGACTGACTGGGGTTAATACTCGTGTTTTTTTGTTGTTGTTTTGGTTCTTTTAACATGTTAGCTTAACCTGCAGGGCTTGCATTGTTCAGTACTTGTCAATGTTCCCATTTTATTGGTATGACCTATCTTAGCAAGCACATTGTCTACAAACTGCTGGCCACACCATGAAGATGGTGGGAGAGGAGGTGGGCTGTTTTGGTTTATAAATAACTTCCAATTGTAAGTTAATATCTTCCATTGTGGATATATTTCCTTACCTATTTAATTTTATCTCCCTTTTGTTCCTTGCATGCAACCGTTACCCCGGAAGAGTACTGTCTTTTCTATGTGAGATGCAAGTGGAATCCATCTGAATTTTATCTTATACTTGGCCGTTATCTTGTCTGCTTGCATTTAGGTTAAATAGGTTAAAACTATGGCAGCTCTGATGTAATGATGTATCATTTGACTAGAAAGGGGGATTTTTGATAGCATTGTAAGAATGTGATGAATTATAACAAGGCCAAATTCAGTTTGTTGTGAACAAATAGGAATGCAACCTTGCAAAAAAGTAAGGATCATGCAATATATGGTGGGATGGTTACGCTAGATCAGTAGCCACATTTTGCTCTTTAGTTGATAGTATGTATGTGATGGATCGTATAGCAGGTTTAGTGGTCGTATCTTTATAATTTCAATGGCAATTAATTTATTCCTAGATCCATGTTGTTTATGCCCTTTCACATTGGCTCATCTTGAGATTATCTTGCCAGATTTTTCATTTGTGTTTATATTCAGACCTAAAGTTTCCTATCTATCTAAATTTTTTTGGCCAATAATATTGCAATATCTACCTATGCCATTTTTTTACTTGTTGATTGCAGCATTAGTATTTCAGTAGGCTCATACGTTGTATATGTCTTATATGCAGGTGTATTCACCTCATCTGGTACATCAGCTGCTATATATGGATTAATCTTGCGCAAGGCATCCTCTTATTTATGACTTCAGAAATCCTGTAAGCTCTTTGGTGCTTGTACAGTTGAAAACCATTGTTTATCCTTACAAATGCGGTGAAGGTGCAGAGGAGAAGATGCACTACCAGTTTGCAGATAGTATGAGTACCATTACTTTATAGTGCAGTTGCCTTCATATGGTAAAGTTATATTTAAGTACTGAGTTTTTCTTCGCTGAGGTGGCCAAATAGAGATTCTTTATGACTTCATCTCTTACACCTATGTTTTACATGTTGAGATATTTTTGCTTATTGCTGTGTATGCTTATTTTTCTCATACTGGGTTGAGAGGGAAGTTGTGCTCAACTTTTTAACTGGAGCATGCATCACATTTTCTTATAATACACCCCTTTGTCAATCTGCAGAAAGATGGTTTTGCCTTTTGTAGTTAAAAAAAATGCTAGGCAAACCAGGTACATAACATGTTATCTTACCCTTCCAATTTTGTACTGCTGCCATTGTACATTTTTATTTGCAAGAGATTGATTATTGATCTTCTAGCTCATTTGAAGCTTGGCTAATGACCATATAAATATCAAATTCTTATCGTTCTCGAAATATCTATTGATTTTGAACTAATTTTATTTTAGTATTGATATAGACACGTGGAGTTTAGGTTATTTTTTCTAGGGTATGAATCGTCTCTTACAATCAGGAATCAACTTTAAAACATCTTTTTATGTTCCGCATAAACAATATATATCTTCCTGTTGCTGATACAGTTACGACATTGCTAGAACTAATTAACTATGAGGTTTTTCTACTTCCTGAGGGAGCTATGCATTCTGATTCGTGCAAACAGTTGACAGTAATAAATTCTGAACATTCAGATTTAAACTTCGCTTTTTATCTGATTAAGTAGTTTACAGAATCTTCTAAACTTTCTAAGCTTGCTTTGACAGTTGAAAGGTTTTCACTGTTCTTCCTAGAGATTCAAGTTAGTGCTCTGGAAACTCTTTCGGATGCAGATTAAACCACATCAGACCCTAAGTTTCACCATTCTCATAGACTGGGTACAAACTAGCAAGGCGGTTTCAACAACACTGCCAAGGAAGTTGCAAGGATAAAAGATCGCCAAGAAAATTCCAGTAACACTTTGTCATACTGTGTAAGGCCCATCAATTAGTTGACAATCGAAGCTTTGAATTAGCCTGCAGACATATATCTGTCTCCTTTTGAATTCAATAAATGCAGACCTCTTTAGTATTTTGATAGTTTGTTGGATGCTAACTTTTATTGATTCTGTTACTGGTGATAAAGTAAACTGCATGCTGAAAAAATTGTCATGAAGATATCATTTACCATTAATTACTTTGAAATGGCAGTGTACATGTAGTGAATCATTTGGTGTGCTTTGGCCATATAGAGCTTCTGTTGTTGTGATACATGGACCATTTGTTGAACGCAAACATTAAATCAAGACATATGTTGGATGTTATAATGACAGCATGCATGCTAAATATTGGGAAGCAGATGATCAGTGAGGAGGCGTCCCAAGGGGCGCCCCAACCACTAGTATTATTCATATGCAAGGAACGATTGTACGTGAATTTGGCTCAGGGACTATCACGTGAGAAAGATCAACTATGTTTGGAAGGTTACCCGTGATAACCCAATTAAAGTGGCCAGATTCTAGTCGGTTAGATTTTAGAGTTCTTTTCCTGTACGCCAAGTCCAGCGTGCCGTACGTACATATATATATGTCAAGGCCGTGGCCGATTGAAACCAACCAATCGATCTATTCAACTCAATACAATTTATCTTTACTTTTACGTACTGTTTTTCTTTATCGTTTTTCTCCGCCATGCCCTAGCAGCCCTAGGGTTTGGTTCATCTTTGCCGTTTTGCGCTGAAAAGCGGTCGTATCTCCTCTCCGAAATCGAGGATCCTTTGTTGCTTTGCCAAAAAAGCAATCGTTCGTCGTCACAAAAGTACGACGGTTACCCTGGTGTTGCGCGGCAGTTTTACGTGCCAACAATTACCAAGTGCGTTCTAGCAAGAAAGAATGGAAGTAAAATATCTATCCAGGATCTAGCCTTTCTAGCTGCTGCATTACAAGGTAATAGGACTTATAACTTGGGTGCTTTGATAGCCAACAGACTTGCTACTAACCGTGAGAAGGGAGGAATTTGTGGAGGTCTCATCGCCTCTCGCTTATTAGATATGCATAATGTAGAACCTCACCATCTTGATATTCAACTCCCCATAGAGAAACTTGACATAGTCTCCATGATTAAGCATGAATTTGTTTCTGATTCGTCTAATTTGAGCAACCTGTCTTACAGAATAACATTTTACAAGAAATCTTGGACAATAACTAAGAAAACTGAAAAATTAGTAGGATTGCCTGCACCTGCTCTGTTTAACCTTGATTCCAGGGAGGATTGGTCAATCACGGAAGGTGAACTGAAGGCATACATAGAGAGAGATGGCCATCGTGCAAGAGACAACACGGATGAGGTCGAGGAACACCTCGACTCGTCATCAGATGCAGCAAGCTCTTCGCATCAACAAGTTGGGCATGAGGAGCCTCCACGCTTTTCTTCTGCATCGGTACCTTATTATGACTACTCCATGTACGATCCACCGGCATGGAACCCAGACCCTCGTTGGGGTTGATCTCCACTTAGGCCAAAAGCCTAAGCTTGGGGGGAGGTATACCGGCATCACTCATTCTTTGCATATTATGGTTGCTGGATACTTGTACATACTTGTTTAGTTTCTTTGAGTGGTTTTCTAATAAGAGGGAGATGATATTTGGGGAAGTGCTGCCTGAGAACAGATTCTGGACTGTTACTAAAAAAATTCGTGCGCACAGCCAGAACGTTATTTTGAGCTGCCAATTTTTGTGCATGTTCCCCAGGTTGTTATCTAACTTTCATTAGTTGAACACTTTTCGAGCTGAGTAACGGAAGAGTTTTGTAAAAATCGATTTCTGTACTGCTGTCAAGTTTGGCAGATTTCTGCCATCTCGCTTTTTTGTGTTTCTTTTAGTTTTCATTTTCTTGTTCTTGATTTGTTTCTTTCCCAAAACACAAAAAGACCAAAAATATTTCTGTTGTTTCTCTTCACCACTTGTTTACTTTAGTTTCTTGTATTTGTTTCGCTTTATTTGCTATTGCTAGTTTGCTATAAGAAAACCCAAAAAGATTTTGCTTTGTTTGCTTGTTTTCTTTTGTTCTTGTTTCCAAATTCGAAAACACCAAAAATATTTGCTGTTCTTCTTTGGTTTTGTAAAGTTCATTATGAGTTCAATGGTCTTCGGTGGCTGGAGCGTGGTTTTCATTTCATATTATCCAAGCTACACAAGTGAAAAGGCAATAATGACGATATTCAACAATCTGATTGTGGTGAGAGGCTGGTATGAACTCTATTTGTTTTCATTTTTGTACATATACTCATCCATGTGAGCATGCTTAGTTGGTTCATGTGAGGTATATGTCATTTAAGAAAGTCTAGTAGTTCATGATCTCTCATGTTTAGCTCCAATTTATTAATATGAGTAGCATGTCATGGATGTTTGCTTGTATTGTTTTATTCATAGATAGGTATGATATTGTGGTATCCTCCTCTGAATAATTCGTTTGAATTAACTTGGCACATGCTCACGCATGCATATGACTGAACAAGAGTCAATTAAGCCTCAATGATTTACATTGCTTCGAGTTCTGCTATCACTTTTATGTCTCGCTTAATTTATTTTGCCGCAAGCATGATTATGACAACTCATCGCTCTCTTGATTGTCGCTTCTCGTCTATTGCTAGCCTTCACTTGTACTGAGCGGGAACGCTGCTCGTGCTTCCAAACACATGAAAACCAAGTTATTCCAGAGTGTCCACCATAAATACCTATGCATGGCATTTCAAACCATTCCAAGTAAATTCTCATGCGCTACCTTTAAACCTTCAAAATGCTTCTCAATTTGTGTTAATGTTTCATAGCTCATGAGGAAGTATGTGGTGTTTAACTTTCAACCTTGTCATTTACTCTTGACGGACTTTCGTATGGACTAGTGGCACATCCGCTTATCCAATAATTTTGCAAAAAAAGCTGGCAATGGGGTTCCCAGCCCCAGTTAATCAACTTTCACTAATAATTCTCTTCACATGTTTTGCTCGATTCATCGGTAAGCAACTTAATTTTGCAAATAGACACTCCTCCATGGTATGTGATTGATGGAAGGCACCCGAGGATTCGGTTAGCCATGGCTTGTGTAAGCAAAGGTTGGGGGAGTGTCACCCATAATAAAACTAAAATACGTGTGTAAACAAAAGAGAAGAGGGATGATCTACCTTGCTGGTAGAGATAACATCCTTCATGGGAGCCGCTCTTGAAAGTCCGGTTGGCGAGGTAGTTGGTGTACCCATTACCATTCGTTGAAAACAACAAACACCTCTCAAAATAATTTTACTCCTGCTTTACAAATGAAAAGCTCTAGCGCATGTTAATCCCTGCTTCCCTCTGCGAAGGGTCAATCTTTTACTATTACATTGTGTCTCCATCCTTTCTTTGAGCACTTTCTTGAGAGCACAACTGTCATTCTTAGTATAATATGCTTGTCTCAAAATATGATTGATTGTGGTATAACTTTGATGCTTTTATCTTTGACAATCACTATTTCTAGTCTTTCTATGAACTTCGGAGGTGCCCGAGCATTTATGTTTTGCTGATCAAATATGGGCAAGCGAGATACCACTCTATCATACTCTTTTATGAACATTGCAATCCTGCTTATATACATGATTCATGATGCTTATTATTGATTGTTGGTACCTTTCCATGATTGACATAGCTATTAGATGATCTTATTTGCATGTATCTTATTATGAACTGCCTAAGTGTTAGCCATAGCATGAGAATATTTACATCATATGAACAAATGTGTTCGTGAAAGTTCTTTTATCGCTCAGTTGTTAACTGAATTGCTTGAGGACAAGCAATAAGCTAAGCTTGGGGGAGTTGATACGTCCAAAACGTATCTACTTTCCCGAACACTTTTGCTATTGTTTTGCCTCTAATTTGTGTGTTTTGGATGCAACTAACACGGACTAACGCTGTTTTCAAGCAGAACCGTTCGGTGTCTCGTTTTTGTGCAGTAAATCCAACTTTCGGGAAAAACCTCGGAATTTATACAGAAGGCCCTATTTTCCCAGAAGACTCACGGAGCCAGAAGGGCAAGTCAGGTGGAGGCCCGAGGGCCCCACACCCTAGGGCGGCGCGGCCCAGGAGGGGGGCGCGCGGCCCTAGCGTGTGGCCCCCTCGGTCGGCCTCCGACGCCCTTCTTCGGACTACTTATCGCCCTCGACCTAAAAACGCACGGGGAGAAGTCGAAGTCGCCAGAAACCCTCCAGAACGCCGCCACATCGCGAAACTCCGTCTCGGGAGCCAGAAGTCTCCGTTCGGGCACTCCGCCGGGACGGGGAATTGGAGGAGATCATCGCCATCATCACCACCGACGCCTCTCCATCGACCAGCCATGTTTCCCCCATCCATGTGTGAGTAATTCCCCCGCTGTAGGCTGAAGGGGATGGTAGGGATTGGATGAGATTGGTCATGTAATAGTGTAAGATTGTTAGGGCATAGTGCCTAGTGTCCGTAATTGGTACTTTGATGATATTGTTGCAACTTGTTATGCTTAATGCTTGTCACTAGGGCCCGAGTGCCATGATCTCAGATCTGAACATGTTATTGTTTCATCATGATATTCATTGTTTATGGTCTTACCTGCAAGTTGTATACACATGTCGCTGTCCGGAACCAATGGCCCCGAAGTGACAGAAATCGGGACAACCGGAGGGGATGGTAGTGATGTGAGGATCACATGTGTTCACGGAGTGTTAATGCTTTGCTCCGGTACTCTATTAAAAGGAGTACCTTAATATCCAGTAGATTCCCTTGAGGCCCGCCTGCCACCGGCTGGTAGGACAAAAGATGTTGTGCAAGTTTCTCATTGCGAGCACGTACGACTATAATTGGAACACATGCCTATTGATTGCTTTATACTTGGACACCGTTTTATTATTATCTGCAAATGCCCTGCTTAATTGTTACATGAGTTTCTCTCATCCATGCAACGCCCGTTATCCGTCCCCGTGCCTACAGTATTTTAATCCTGCTGTTTACTATAATCACTGCTGCTGTTTACGTTACTTCTGCTGCTGTTATTTCACTACTAGCTACTCGCTATAAAACTGTTACTACTGATAAACTCTTGCGAGCAAGTCTATTTCCAGGTGCAGCTGAATTGACAACTCCGCTGTTAAGGCTTTCAAGTATTCTTTGTCTCCCCTTGTGTCGAATCAATAAATTGGGTTTTACTACCCGCGAAGACTGCTGCGATCCCCTATACTTGTGGGTTATCACGGGAGCATTTGCTGATCATCGCGTCCCTCCAGGACATGCTTGACGCTGAGGCGGAGAAGAGGAAGAGGCCGCACCGCGGAGGATCAAGGCCGGGAAGAAGGAAGTCGAAGCCCCGGCAGAGGATGGAGGGGCATGCCATGCTGCACAACGACTACTTCGCCGACGGGGCAACACATGCCGACAATTTTCGGCGCCGGTACAGGATGAGCAAGAGCCTGTTCATGAATATCCTCCACGGCGTTCGAGAGTTCGACCCCTACTTCAAGCTCAAGTTCGACGCTGTAGGCGTTCTCGGGTTCTTGTCCATTCAGAAGTGCACCGCCGCCATGAGGATGCTTGCATACGGAGCACCTGCCGATACACAGGACGACTACCTTCGCATGAGTGAGTCTACTGCCATTGAGTGCATATACAAGTTTTGTCGAGTTGTGGTGGGAAAGTTTGACAAATACTACTTGAGAGGGCCAACTGAGGAAGAGACTGCAAGGATCATGGCACAAAATGCTGCCAGAGGATTTCCTGGAATGCTTGGAAGCATCGATTGCATGCACTGGGCATGGAAGAACTGCCCGTTTGCTTGGCAAGGTATATACAAAGGGCGTCATGGATATTGCAAGTGTGGTGCTTGAAGCTGTGGCAGATTATGACCTGTGGATTTGGCATTCTTTCTTTGGCATGGTGGGATCACACAATGACATCAACGTGTTGCAGCGGTCTCCGGTGTTCAGCAGACTAGTGGAAGAGCATGCTCCACCATGCAACTATGAGATCAATGGCCACCAATATACCAAAGGCTATTATCTAGCCGATGGTATATATCCAAAATGGACCACTTTTGTCAAAACAATCTCGAATCCATCAGAGTCTGAAGAATTCTCACTTTGCTACACGACAGGAGGCTTGCAGGAAGGATGTCGAGCGGGCATTTGGTGTGCTTCAAGCACAATTTGCCATTGTCCGGTACCCTGCTCTAAGCTGGTCTCACGACCAAATGTGGGAGGTGATGCAGGCTTGTGTGATCATGCACAACATGATCATCGAGGATGACCGCAAGAATCATGTCAGGTCAAATGTTGGTCCCTATGAGTGTCAAGGCCCTCTTGCGGAGGTTGATCATGAGTTGCCTGCATATTTTGCTGATTTTCTCGCCATGCACGCAGAGATCCGTGACAGCAATGTGCATGAGCAACTTCAAGCTGATCTCGTTGAGCATTTGTGGAGGATCAAAGGAAATACCGTGGCACCTTGATGTAGCATCTAGCCCTATTTATTATATTTGATTACTTGTTTTATTATTTGTTGTAATTTAATTTGAAAACAATCCTCGCAAACATTTTTATTCATATGCTACATTTGATATAAATGGTTTATGTGTTAAAAAATTATTTTAAATGTTTGGGGGCGGCGTTTGGGGGACGCGGCTGGGGAGCGACGTCCTCCAAACGTGGCACGAACAAACCACGTCCCCCAAACGCTCAATCCGGCGCGGTTTGGGGGACGCTTTGGGGGACGCGGCTGGAGATGCTCTTAGTGTAGCAGGCATGGAGGTTGCGTCAAGCTATTTTCTCAAGAGTTGTTAGAGCTGGACATAAGGCTTCAGACTTGGAAAGCGTGTATGCAAAGTTCGGATGTGGATATGTTACTCCTGAGTGTCCTTATCGGTATTTAGCGATTGTATATATTCTTTTGACATAGTAAATCGTCCGGACAATGGTTATCTGGTGACCAACATCTTATCCGTTATTGTATATTTTCTCTAGCAATTCTTGTACCAAGTATGGAGATTGTGTCAAGCTACTAAATGTTAGTATGGAGATTGTGTCAACTTTTTTATGATTTTCTTTATTAGATTTTTGAGGTCCACTGAAATCAAAAATTTGTATATTTTGGTTCGAGCCTTTGAGGGAAACACTCCAATGGTGAATGAACTATTCAGAGATGAGCACATCGATCACTCATCTCTCAAAATGTGAAACCCGACACAGAACTCATGCTTATGAGCGGTTTGGTCACAAACAGGCTTCGATGTGGGCTTTTCGTCCATGTGGCACACAGAGTGGTGTTAGAATATGTCACAATCAGTTAGGAACAATAGGCAGTTTTGTCTTATCCTTGTAAACTTGATCCTCACGTGATGTTAACCAAAATCATGTAGGAGTATCTGGGATAAGGCCCAGCCTATCAATATATATATCACGCAGGATATGCCCCCCTATCACTACAGGAATTTGTCGATATGCCGACGGCCGCGAGCCCTTGGCGTAGCCGTGAAAGGCCGCCGGCGTAGCCTACGCCGAGGGCTACCGTCTGCGTAGCCCCTCGGCGAAGGTCCGCCTCAGCGGAGACACGTCGGCCCTCGGCGTATGAATATATATAGGGTCGAACGCCTCACTTAAAAAAGTGATATAGTATCAGAGCCTTCTTCGTCAACCTACATATTGCCCAAACCGATCTACAAAAAGTTCTACCATGGCGTCCTCATCGAACCACAAACCAACAATCCCAAGTCTATGAGAAACTGTTGCCTGCCAAAACCCACCGGCGAGCAGCGACGAGCAACACGAAGAGCCGGAAGGCTCCCAGAACTGCTGGTGGGCCCTGGTCCCTCGGGCGACGGCCCGCAAACTCCGGCACACGTCCTGGCTGTTGCGAGGGCGTGCCACCTGACCTATACCTGGTCAGGAAGGTGATGGATTGCTTCGATTAGTTTCCTGCATGGCAGACACGTAAACATTAAATCCGAGCCTCGATCGGCTCTCAGGTTACCCTGTGAATCGGCTCAAAGAGCCGATTGACCCATGGTTCGCATTGGGTCTACGATAACATGGGGATCCTGCTTTATCAATACCAAGTTAAATCAATCTACGACAGTCTAGGGCTTTCACCGCATAATCGGAACATCCTACGCGCAATTGAGCCTGACAGATACGAAAGATAATAGAAAACTAGTCCTAGAAGAGGTCTAAAAACCAACACAAAGTCGATTCCCGGAACAATCCCTCTAGGATCGGCAAACCATACCTTACGCACTACTGGATCGTTCAACCCGTTTGCAAGGCCTAACCATGCGGATATCAAACTAATCCTTGGAGAACAAGGAACAACCATAACAGATCAGATCTACTAAATAAAGACCAAGCAAGACGCTGCCCTTACACCCAAGATAGGTGCAAAGGCAGCTAGATATTTAGGGGCAGCATAACTAAGCAAGCATATCAGAAAAGTATCAATGTTAGCCCCGAAACATCTATGATAACGGTATTTCTCGCCATCAACAAGGCTTCAGTACGAGCAACACAAAACAACGAATAAACTGATACTGCCTAGATCACAAGATGCGATCTAGGCAGCATGACGCTTACCCGGAAGAAACCCTCGAAACAAGGGGTGGCGATGCGCCTAGATTGTGTTTGTTGTGAACGTGATCGTCCTCCTTTCTCAATAACCCTAGGTACATATTTATAGTCCGTGGACTTTCTATCTTTGGAATAAACCTAACTGTGTACGAACCAACTCTATCTCTTAATTCTAAACTGAAACGTGATCTACCATAATGTACAGATACACGGGCAATCTAGCCCAAACTCTCGCACGAGGCCGATTCAGAAACACTTTATGTACATATCTGTGGTGACCCGGCATACCACTGCATGGTGTAGTATGCAAGTCTGATATAACACCAATGAAAACACCGTTCCACTAGTATTATATCGCTCAGAGTGGTACAACAGAAACATATGCGGGTCCAAGGCATGTCTATAGAATTACACACAGACTCTGTTACATAAGATCATCACAGCCTCCTACTTTACAATGAGGTAAAACTGCAGATAACTCCAGAAGAACGACTCGTAGACTAGTCTTATCACGAACTCTATTTGTAGAGTATTTAACTAGCTAAAGAGGCTAAGAATAGATTCTAGCTAAGTAGGAGCTAGGTTTAGGAAACTAGTTCCCTTCTATGGCTAAACTAGGTTTTCTCCTTGATGTATGTGGTATCTGACTTCTCTGACAGGGTCTTGTCTCTTGGAGTAGTTGTTGACTCCTCGACCTTCGAGTTGCACTGTGGATACTCCTTCGATGCCTCCATATCTAAGCAGGGGATTTAAGAGTGGGATGAGTACGAGCGTACTCAACAAGTTCATTATAGGAAAGAGGTGTTTAATGCACTAGCTACGGCATTAGACCAGAAAGTCTAATACCAATGCAGGTTTTCATAATCATTTCTTCAAGAGGTTGCTTTTATTCAGAAGAGCTATGTCCGTCAGCCTTCACCGGTTTACTAGAACTTCATGGAGCTCCTTTCCGGCCGCGTTCGCAGCTTCCATATCCCGGAACAGGGAGTGACAGGTCACGGTTCTTTACACTCGCGAGAGGTGTGTTGCTTTACCCATAAGAGATCTTAACCTTGGTGCCAACCGGGTGATCTTCCCGTCCACACTTCCTATGGTGTGAGGCCCGGTATAAGGTCTAGCCAATCATGTTCCTCCGCTACCTCGCACACCCACCCTTTGTTGCATACCCCGACCCTGGGTCCTCGTCGGTCCTCTTATACCAATTAAGGATGGACCCCGACCACGACAATAGTTTGGGACTCGTTAACCAAACTCCTTCGCCGGTAGCTGCAACCCATCATAGACCACTTACCGTGGGGAATTAGAATGGGATCCCCACCCCAACGCTTGCCCAACTCTGGGTCAAGTGTCTACGGTAAGCGCATCCGTTGATGTACGAGAGGTGGAAACACTTTTGACTACTCCGTCCCACTCCGGATCTTATGGTTAACACGGGTATTACGGCACAAGAATCACCGGCGACATTTGTTGTTTAATCCTAGATGGATATTAACCCTTGCAATGGAACCTCCACCATATCAACACAATCCATGGTTCCATTGCCCACCACATAGTCATATTCATAGTTATGAAAGTAGTGGTTTTGGTTTTTATGCAATAGTGATAACCATAATACTTTGCAAGTAATTTGATAGAAATACTCAAATGACATGAGCAAGTGATGAACTTGCCTTTCTTGGCTGCAAGATTATGCAGACAAGGTCTTCGTGCGTAATAACTCCAAATTCTGAAATAGCATCATCGTACGGTAAGGACGATGCTTAGAAGATTGGCAAGGATGCAATAATGCATAAGAATGAGATGCAATCGCTCTAAGCGTGACCTAACCCCGAGGATTTAGGATCAGTGAGTGATAATGATTGGTTTAGGGTGTGTTGCACTTTTAGAGTGATTCACATACAAGGTTCTTATTCAGGTGTGATTACTTGGTATTATAAACAGGTAGATAATAGGGTATAGTAATTAATTGAGCATATAAAGAATGATAATTGGCATAATGTTAACAAGTAAAGAACAGTGGTTAGTTTTGACACAATATGGCATGGTGAATGATTAATTATCATATACTTCAAAGGAATAACTTTTGAAGAACATGTTCTTTGATAAAGAACAAGTATGATAATTAGGGTTCTGGGGTTCTATGGTTTACTATGGTTCTAATTGGTTGCTGGAGTTGTTGACGTCAGAAACCCCCTGGCGGGCAGAGACGGGCAACACCGTAGAGCCGGGAACAACTAGGGCTGCGGCTGGCCCCAGTCCCTCAGAGCGACGGCCCGCAAAGCCTCCTGGTCGCACGCGCCGATGTTTATCACAAGGGCGTGCCACCCGACCTATACCTGGTCGGGAAGGTGTGGATGATGCCTCGCTTAGTTTCCTGCAGGGCACACACGTAAACATTAAATACGAGCCTCGATCGGCTCTCGAGGTTATCCCGTGAATCGGCTCAAAGAGCCGATCCACCCATGATTCGAACGAGGTGTCCGAATATATGGTGGTCCTGCTTGATCAAGGTAAAGCTAATGAGATCTACGACGATTTAGGGTTTTCACCGCATAATCGGATCATCCTACTCAAGATTGGGCCTCGCGCTCGCGCACGGTGACCATAAGCCGATCCTAGACAGGGCCTAAAAACCAACACGAGGTTGATCCCCGGAACATCCGTTCTAGGACTAGCAAACGCCACCCTACACGCCGCTGGATCCTCCGACCCCTTGTAAGGCCTAACTATTGCGGATGTTAAACTAATCCTTGATGAACAAGGAGCAACCGTAACGGATCAGATCTACTAAACTATGATCAAGCGGGGTGCCGCCCCTACACCTAAGATAGATGTAAGGGCGGCTAGACATGCAAGGGTTGCACTACGAAAGCATGTAATATGAAGAACAATGCTAACCCTAACATGTCTAAGATAACTACGTTGTTCGCCATCAAAAAGGCTTCGAGACGAGCAACGCATGAACAACGTAGGCAGGCTTGTGCTGCCTAGATCGCAAGATGCGATCTAGGCAGCATGATGCTTACCGGTAGAAACCCTCGAGACGAAGGAGTTGGCGATGCGCCGAGATTTGTTTGTGGTTGAACGTTGGTTGTTCTTTATTCCATAAACCCTAGATACATATTTATAGTCCAGCGGACTTTCTAATGTGGGCGTGCACCAAACCGTGCACGAGTAAGATTCTAACTTCTAAACTAAGATGCGATCTAATATGTTACAGATACACGGACAATTAAGCCCAACTTGGTAAAAGGCCGATTCACGTATTTCTTCTATATATATATATATTCTTCACGTCCATCTTGATCGCGGCCCACCTCTGACTCGGTCAAATTCTGGTGATAACACATGCCCCCCTGGTTTTGGAAATGACATTTCCAAAATCATTATGCCTTTCTTTCATCGGGTCATGTCGTGGCAGAACCGTCGCAGTATCCGTCATCATGATGCCTTGCCTTCTCAACTTCTCCGCGTGACTTGGCAGTCTTTTCTCTTTCTTTCAAGCACCACTTCCTCGGAAACTGCTGTGGCATTGAATTCCCACTATATCCCCTTTTATTTAACCGTTCGGCACAGTTCAATCCTGCATCTCCTTCGCATTAGCATTCCAAAAGGCGTCCTGCGCCACCATGTCTTCTTCCTCCTCTGCTTCATCGGATCTTTCCACCCAGCCCTCTTCGTCTCGCGCGCCGACGCCGGAGCCGAACCCGGCGGAGATCCATGCGGCCAACATCCGCCGCGCCATCGAGGCCGGGGAGGAGTCTAGCCATGACTTCTCCCTCTGGTCGGAGGACGACAAATCCTCGACAGACGGGGAGAGTGACCTCCGCTTCCTCGCCGACGGGGAATCGGAGGAGGAGAGCGATGACGATCGCTTTCTCGGGACGACTTCACCACCTCCGAGGAGGTGAAGGAGGAGGAAGAGGAGGACGACGACGACGACGGCTTCCCCGACGAACCGCCGGCCAAGCGCCATTGCCCCCGGCCGGGGAATCCGAGTGACTTCGACGGCGACGACGACGACGACGAGGAAGATGAGGACAATGAAGGTCCCGCCGGCGGCCGTTGGAGCAGGTGACGACGAGCCGGCCGGGAGCAGCGCCGACACCGGCGATGACGGCGATGATGAGGGCAGCGACGGCCCGTAGATAGGACATCTAGCATAGGACCGAGTAGCGGTAGATGGGGCCATGTATCCCCTAGTACTTCCTTTTGAGGGCCATCAGCTCCTTATGTAAGAAATCTATCAATGAAGAACTTTTCCCAATCTGATTTTGCCGATTCCTTTAGCTTATCTTAGCCGATTTCTTCTTATACTGATCTTGCCGATTCGTCCCCTTTGCCAATGCGTAACGAGCCGATAGCAACGCATCGGTCCTTCGACATTTACCCTTCCATTCTTCAACTGATGATTCTCTTCCCGGTAGATACTGTGGGATTTCCAAGAGAGCCCTATAAATTCCTCCCACCGGTTTCAGCGATCCTTTCTAGCGAGCGCTCATTATTTTGTGAAGAAGGTTGCAACGAAGATCAGCCGACGGTACCCCAACCGGTTCCTCAATAGAGCATCTACCAGGCCTGTTGCCCCCGAGTCTCAACCAAGGCAAAACAGAGACGAGGATACGCCAATTAGCCGTATGGACCCGGGCTTGATTATGCCCGAGGGAGCCTTTATGCGGAACCAACCAATTTGAGCCTAAATCGGCTTCCCGGGACGAGAGAGCCTTCAAGGGGAGCTGCCCCCGAGCTTCTTCAGTTCTTCCTGCACCTTGCCGGCTAGATCGGCTCCTTTCTTTTGGTGGATCTCATGCAATCCATCCTTGACCTGATCCGCACGTCCAGGCTGCTCCTGGCATTGTTCTTGAAGAGAGGGCCCTTAGACTACTCCATTGAGGAGTTCTTCCATTAGTGCTTTTATATCCTCTTGAGTCGATGGCCATGCATCGGCTTTTATATCCTTAAGTCGATGCCTGCTGCATCGGCTGTGCTCGAAAATTTTCGAATTTTCAGAATTTTTTGTTTTTTTTTTACGGCCGACTAGCGCATCGGCCCCCATATTCCGATACCCATCGCCAAAAGATGAGACGCTTCCGTTGCATATCCTCGTATTTTATCCACTCAGGTGCCCCCGAGCCGATTCTCGTCAAGAGAATTGATGATATCGGCTCGTTGGATAACATGTCGAACCCGAGCGAGAATGGATGGTGAGGATAATTTTGGCCGATTGCTGGAATCGGCCTCCATGTTGCTTGTTCGATGAAAGGTTTTGTAATGTCCCTTCATAAATTTTTGGGGCCGATCACAAGGATCAGCCTCGCCATGTTTGCTCATTGACGTGTTCTTGCTACTCGTTCAGGCCAGTAGATAAGACCAGCCCAATCTCTGACTTTATCATGTTGGTGCTCTTGCTGTCGCCCACCTTGAGTGCATCGTGTGATCGTGGAGCGCTAAGCTTTGTCGGAAGAACGAGCACCATGTTTGTGCCGACCGATGTTTCATCATCGGCTTTCCTTGCTTGGGGCGCCACTCCATTTTTCGTGGACGACCCTCTTCATCCGGGGTTCGCTGAACCTTCGCAGCCGGATCAGGCCTTGCTTTCCTCAATGTATGCAAGTATAACCTCTCGGCTTCTTCCAGGCCGCGCAATCGTTGAACCCTGCGTTTACGGGAACGGCTGAGTCCATCAGGGCACCACCTTGGCCGGTGGTACCTGTCTTCTTCTTCTCCCTCGTCTTCTGAATCTTCGAGATCTTCCAACCGAGGGGACTCAGCTCGTTTGCTCTGTGGCGGGAGAGGTCCCAAGCGCTCAAACGCGGACACGTTGGCTGCCTCCTTCATTTTCCGGTTGCATTCTGGGCAATTGCCGATTGTTGGCAATCGGCTCATTCCTGAATCCCAGCAGTGCTTGAAGAAGGGACAATCCCAGTGCCTGTCCTCGTCGTCTTCCTCCCTTGCCTTTTCCTTGGCACAACGCTCGTGCTCCCCCTCATCGAGATTATGCCGACGATGTCTTCTGGCTTCTCTAGCCAGCCGATTTCTTTCATCATCATTGCTTGGACCGTCGGCGTTGGTCGTACCGACTCACATATTTGTTGAGGAGGTGATCGGAGAGAGGTCGCTGATATCTTAAGTTCTTCACTTCTCCCTCTGTGACGTAGCGCTTGCCGTCTTGGCGGAGCCAATCGCGTGGAGCGGCTTCCTCCGTTTCTTTGCTATGAGAGCAGCTGCCCTCATCTCCATCCTTGCCAGCGTGGTGTCCAAGGTCTACCATGTTGATATTGCACAGGAAACCCGGCTGGCACCCTCCATGGTAAGTATACTCCACCATATTTACGGCGGGGAAGGGGTGCGTGTCGACCTTCATGGCGTATTGGTTGAAAATCAACCGTCCGTTTTCTATCGCCATTTGGATCTGCTGCCGCCACACCCTGCAGTCGTTGGTGGTGTGGGAGAACGTGTTATGCCATTTGCAGTACGGCCTTCCGTTCAGCTCTTGCACCGTGGGGAACTTGTGGCCTTCGGGTACCTTTATATGCTTCTCCGTGAGTAAGAGATCAAAAATCTGCTCCGTCTTGGTCACGTCGAAGTCGAACCCTTTTGGAGGGCCTTGTGGCTTCACCCATTTGCAGGTCACGGGGCCCGTCGCTCGAGTCCATTCAGCCACCGCTATCTCCCGATCTCCCGCAGCACCTTCATCCTCGTCTGCCTCAACCAGGGTCACCGCACGCTTGAATTTGTCCTGGTAAACATCTGGGTGGCGCTCGTTCATATGCCGACAGCCTTCCGCACCATGTGCGCCAACGAAGGGTAGTCTCGCTTGGGAGGCCACGTCCTTGATTGATGATGAGAGACCCACCACCGCCAACTCGATCGCTTCTTTTTCACTTATATGAGCCGAAAAACATCGGTTCCTAATGGTCCCGAAGCGCTGGACGTATTCCGACACCTGTTTCCCGCGCCTCGTCGTACTTGCGCTAAATCGGCAATGCCAACATCGGAAGCCTCCGAGTGATACTCGCTCATGGAACTGCTCTTCCAACCGCTTCCAAGTCCGGATGGAGTTCGGTGGTAGCGATGTGTACCACCCGAAAGCCGATCTCGTGAGGGATCGTGCGAAGAACCTCACGCGCAACTCGTCCGACGCCGAGATCGTGCCCAGCTGTGCCAAATATCGGCTCACATGCTCGATGGAGTCTGGACCCATCCGATCCACTAAACTTTGTGAAGTCCGGGAGCCGATATTTGGGTGGCAGCGGGATCGGTTCGTAGCTGTTGGGGTACGGCTTGGTGTAGCCGAACGCCTTCCTTTTCGGCATCATACCGAACCGATCTTTCGAATTGCACAAATCTGATCCGCCGTGATGGCCGAAGGTGTCGAACCCCGAAGATTCGCCGGGGTGGCATACTTAACCAGCCATGCTTGCTTTTCCGGTTCTAAGCCAACTGCAGGAGCTGGGCTTTGGAGGTTTGTCGGGGTGGCGTACTTAGCCGGCCACGACGCTTCTCGAGATCGGCTCCCGACGTTCCTCCCGCCGTTCCGCAGGCCCCCGATATTGCAGCCTGGTTCGAGAGTGCCCGGGCGTTGCGGTCCGGTACGTATGCGCACGAGTATCCGGGCGGGATCTCCTTGGGTGCCTCGGGTAGGAATTGGTAGTCACTAGGATCACCACCAATCTTGTAGACGACGTATGCCGATGAGTTCGGCAGTTCCGGTGCTGCCCATGCGAACGGCCGGGGCTGGAGCGGCATCTCTCCCTTGAAAGTCCCCGAGCTGGCCCCGATGGAGAATACCGGTGGCTCATGATTTCCTGGACGACGCGCGGAGCGACACGCTCCAAAGTGTTCACCGGGCTCTCGAGTGGCGGTGCAGCGAATGAGCCACCATGTAGTTGATCTCCTCGCCGCGGCGACCTGGTGCGTTCTTCTGACGGGGCGGACATGTCCACTCCATCGAGCGCGCCTTCAGGTGTGAAACCCTTCCACCTGACGCCATGGGAGCTGGTTCGGTGGAAGGAGCCGATGAGTTCGGCTTCGAGGGTTGCCTTGATCTCGTCATGCTTCTTCTTGAGCTCATCAGGCAGATCCTCGTACGTGACCGGAGTGTCTTCCGCCATCTCGGATGTAGATGGCGATGTTGCGGATGTCGAAGGCGGTCCCACCGGGCGTGCCGAGAATGTGTTGACGTCGAAACCCCCGGCGGGCGGAGACGGGCAACACCGTAGAGCCGGGAACAACTAGGGCTGCGGCTGGCCCCAGTCCCTCAGAGCGACGGCCCGCAAAGCCTCCTGGTCGCACGCGCCGATGTTTATCACAAGGGCGTGCCACCTGACCTATACCTGGTAAGGAAGGTGTGGATGATGCCTCGCTTAGTTTCTGCCGGGGCACACACGTAAACATTAAATACGAGCCTCGATCGGCTCTCGGGTTATCCTGTGAATCGGCTCAAAGAGCCGATCCACCCATGATTCAGACGAGGTGTCCGAATATATGGTGGTCCTACTTGATCAAGGTAAAGCTAATGAGATCTACGACGATTTAGGGTTTTCACCGCATAATCGGATCATCCTACTCAGGATTGGGCCTCGCGCTCGCGCACGGTGACCATAAGTCGATCCTAGACAGGGCCTAAAAACCAACACGAGGTTGATCCCCGGAACATCCGTTCTAGGACTAGCAAACGCCACCCTACACGCCGCTGGATCCTCCGACCCCTTGTAAGGCCTAACTATTGCGGATGTTAAACTAATCCTTGATGAACAAGGAGCAACCGTAACGGATCAGATCTACTAAACTATGATCAAGCGGGGTGCCGCCCCTACACCTAAGATAGATGTAAGGGCGGCTAGACATGCAAGGGTTGCACTACGAAAGCATGTAATATGAAGAACAATGCTAACCCTAACATGTCTAAGATAACTACGTTGCTCGCCATCAAAAAGGCTTCGATACGAGCAACGCATGAACAACGTAGGCAGGCTTGTGCTGCCTAGATCGCAAGATGCGATCTAGGCAGCATGATGCTTACCGGTAGAAACCCTCGAGACGAAGGAGTTGGCGATGCGCCGAGATTTGTTTGTGGTTGAACGTTGGTTGTTCTTTATTCCATAAACCCTAGATACATATTTATAGTCCAGCGGACTTTCTAATGTGGGCGTGCACCAAACCGTGCACGAGTAAGATTCTAACTTCTAAACTAAGATGCGATCTAATATGTTACAGATACACGGACAATTAAGCCCAACTTGGTAAAAGGCCGATTCACGTATTTCTTCTATATATATATATTCTTCACGTCCATCTTGATCGCGGCCCAGCTCTGACTCGATCAAATTCTGGTGATAACAGGAGTAAGTAGTAGATGGATCACAACAACGTTGGATTCATCGACACCTAGGGCTTGTAAGGTTAAGATAAGCCTAGGCATCCTAAGCAATTCATTATACATGGTTGTTATCAAGGTTGGTTTATCTTGCTAGTGATAGGCGGCTAGGGTTTATAGGTCCTTATAAGCAGGGTTGATGATGATTCTTTCTTTACTTCAAAAGAATAACTTTTGAAGAACATACTTCTTAAATAATAAGAAGTATTACAATTAAGGTTGAGGTTGTCTAGGATTTGTTATTGGCTTCACTAAGTAAGGAATGGTGGTTTCCTAAATAGGATGTTTAATAATTACCTTGCACTAATAGGGTTTAGTGTGTATGGGATATGATGTCAATATTAGCATGGTTGCTAATGGAGTTCATCACAATGATGTGATGCCAAACATGGATAATTAAGGCTGTTGCCTCTAAGGATAGGAACTATGGTTGGTTCTATTTGATCATCTAGGTTTGATTAAGATGAATACATGGGATACTAATTTAGTAATGCTGGTTGCTACAATTTTATGTGATCAAGGTAAACATTTAGAAGCTACTATGGTTCTATGAATGAAATCAAAATGTCATGATCACATGTTCTAACCTAGGGTTTAGGTTAGAAGCAAACTGGAATTCATATGAATTACTGGAGCTAGGATTTGGTGCATAATTGAATTAGGGTTTTAGTATCCCACATAAAATTATGGGTTTGTGTTCTTATTCAATATGGAACTTAAGGTTTCCTAATTGTCAATTAGTTCTTGGATTAATAACTTCATTTGAAAAGTTGAAGTTATTACTAACTTTGAAATAAGAATAATATTGAATTTGGCATTTTAATATTTTTAAATAATTAATAATTAAGATAATAATTAATTAGGGTTTAAATCCTTCTAATAAGGATTTAACAAAATAATAAATAAAGAAAATTAGTTTTCATGTTTTCTTTATTTACTTACTGGTTTTATTTATTTTATAAATGTTTTCTTAATTTCTGAATTTTAATTGTATTTAGAATTAAAATTAAAGGCTTTAAATAACAAGTATTAAACAATTAAATTTTTATTAAAAATAAAAATTTCATATTATATTTTTATTAAATAGAATTTATCTTTATAAGAATTTTGATATCTTATATTTATTTTTCTGAGTTTTTATTAATTTTTTACAATTATTTGAAGTTGCAGTTATTAAATGAGATTTAAATTAAAACGGAACAACTAAATACACCCGGGCTGCCTACCCACAGGGTCA
This sequence comes from Lolium rigidum, assembly GCF_022539505.1. NCBI lineage: Eukaryota > Viridiplantae > Streptophyta > Magnoliopsida > Poales > Poaceae > Lolium > Lolium rigidum. The sequence goes on from NC_061508.1 coordinate 352,155,536, forward strand.
CTGACTCGTGGGCCATCGGCCAGGTCATCAGCCACGGTGGCTTTGACCGTGGTCAAAATCGCCACGGTGGTCAGGGGCTTCCTGCCGGCGGAAACTGGCGATGGTCGCCGGCGATTGAGGCTACCCGCGGCGATGTGCGTGTGCTCGTTGGAACCGGGACGACGAGACGAACCTAGTGCTAGCGGCGCCGCCCCCTATTGGTCACCGGTGTAACTCCGGCGAGCACAAACAGCGGCGGCGGTCACGGGTTCACGGCGCGGCGATGCTACGGCGGTCTAGGAAACAAGGCGAGCATGCCATTCGATGGAGAAGCTCACCGCGAGTACAGCGAGCGTGTCGGCGAGGCCTGCGGGGTCCCACATCGACGGCGAACGTCGATGCTTGCTGGTGACTGGCGGTGAAAGGAGGTCTCGATTCGCCGGCCACAGAGCTTCTCGGCAAGCGTACGTTGGCGAGGAGGAAGCTGAAGACGCGGCGGTGCTCTTGGGCTTCACGTCGGTGCTTGGGGTGGCCCCTAACGGCGGCGAGAGAAATCGGCCGGCGAGCTAGGGTTTGAGAATTAGGGGAAATCGAAGAACAGGAGCGAGGGGGCTTGGCCGAGTATTTATAGGGTCGCAGCGGGTCGTTGATGGTCGCGCGGAAGTCCTCGCTGGCGGCCGGGACGTGGCTCGCCGGCGTCGTGGCGCTCACTCGCGCGTCGAGCGAGCAGAGACGAAGACGAAGACGTCGTCTTCGCTCTTATCCGAGCGAAACGTTACACGGGCTGGGCTGGGCCGTGATACTGGGTTGCCTTGTGGGCCACTGCTGGGCTGCTCGGGTGGTCTGGTGCTGGGCTGCTGTGGCCTGGCAGGGTAAGTCCTTTTCCCTCTTTTTTTTCTGTTTTCAAATTCTTGTTCTATTTACTGATTTGAATTTGCTATTTGATTTTAAATTTGAATTCTATCTTATTTTGCAGGTTCTAATCTATTTGAATATCAAAACAATTTGATAATCTTGCTCACTGTATTGTTTTGTTACTAAACAATCTTTTATAATTGATTACCTTTGTGTTCTTATGAGGCACACTTCAAAATTAAAAATAGTCATGAATTTAGGGTACACCTCAATTGCCCTTTAATTTAGGAATCAAATCTGTTTAAATGGTTTGAATTTTAGAACATGTGCCTAGTGAACACATTATTAAGGTTTGCTAGTATTAGCAATATTAATGTTTCACATATATTTGGATTAACGCTAGGTTTTTAAAATGAATGGTAATGAGGAGGTATTGGACCATGATTTTATGTGAAGAATTATCTCTAGGATATTGTAAGGTTTATCCTATTTCAAGGTTAGCACTATTATCATATTTTAATAGCACTATGAAATAAAGATACTACTCTCATCATTGTTTGGTCTAGTTATAAGGATAAGTGGTTGATCACCACTGTTGGGTTTTAATCAAATGGTTTAGCACTAGGTTATTCTTAATTTCCATATTTAAGTATAAACTTTAACTAGTGAGCAATTCTAGGGTTCTCATCATATTCACATAATGGCCATTGTTTGGAATTTCATTGTGGCTTAGTTCATATTATGATCACCATAGTGATGCATAAACTAGGGTTGAGGTTTAATTCTAGGTTATTGAGATGAAATGGCACCATATTGCATGTGCTAGGGTTTAATCTCCCCTAACCATGATAAGGTGGTTACTTGCTTAATATTTCATGTGCTTCTCTAATTACTAAAGATTTGAGAATTGGTTTTTATCTTGTACCAATTAACTCCTATTATTATCCCCAACTTCTCATTAAAGTAACTACAGTGATTATGGTTTTTTTTTATAGTTAACTTTGGTCATATGGAGGTATGGTTTCTCACCATATAAAGTATAATGTTTAACTCTAAGGTTTTCTTAGGTTCTTTATTTTATGAAATATAGATATGGTAGGATTCTATTTGTGATCACCAAGTGGTTCACAATTAAAGGTTGGGATATAAGTCTAGGATTGCTTACTAGTGATCTCCTTATAATTTCATGTGGCTAATGATATCTGCTTATCCTATTAGGGTTTACTTATCCTCACATACTTCAAGAGCATGATCATGGTTAGACATGATCCACTTGTTCTTGATATCCTTACCTCAAGTTCTTAGGGTTTATGATATACTCCTAATATTTATTTAGGTAGCTGAGCTAAAGATTCAATTGTCTAACTTAGTTGGAGTAATCTCTTCCTTACTTGATCAATTCATGGATATGATATTATTTCATGTGGTATTAGGTTATCTCACCACTCCAAGGGAAATGGTTTACAACCTAATACTTTAGTTCAAAGGTTGTTCTTTGTTCTTATATAGACAGAACTAAGATTAGTATGAATGGTTTCTCCCATTTAAGAAGGACTTCAATGCTGACCTAGGGTTATTCTCCACAGATATTGATGTGGTCACCAATATCTATGGTTAATATAAATGGGTTCTCTCTAGGGAAGGTTTTGAATAATATCCTAGGGTTTCTCTTAAAGATGATGATTTGAATACTTGGATGCATATCCAAGGTTTAACTCAAGGTTTGTTAATGCTTCTCTAATAATTATAATAGATCTCTCACCTCTCTAGGTTTGATTCTTAACTATTTAGAATAGAGAAGAATATATATTTCTTAGTTGGAACTCCTTGTCTTGCTTCCAAGATTAAAGTAGAATAAATACCATGAGGTTCATGGTTGGATCATAGATTAGTTTGAGACATGGAAAAGATAAGTGAACAATAGTTTCTCCAATTATTGTTGCTTGATTTCCAATTGAATGGATGTTCATATGTTATGGCAAGGAATATCATGTTATGATCTTTAATAAGGTAAAGTAGTTGATCCTTGATTAATAAGTTCTTGTGTTGATTTTAATTTCATTTGATCTAATCCCTTAGATCACATTATTTCTACCCAAAACAAAGTTTTAGCAAAGTCACATTGAGGTTTATAGCGCTTGACTTGATGAGCTACTTCAATTCCACCAAGGTCAAGTGAAACTTCAGTTACTGTGACTATTTTACTTTAAAGCGCGAAAATTCCCCGCATTTTCTATGCATGAATGCAATGCACACATCTGTTTCCTCTATTTTTGTAACCCCAATACCGGGATATTACAGTCTCTACCCCTTAAACTAAACTTCGTCCTCGAAGTTTGAACTCTCTCACGTTTCCGAAGTGTGGTTCGACTTATGCGGACTTAAACTTTTCTAGAACTCCACGAGTGATCTCACTTGGATATAATTGAATATATCCCTTGTCCAGATTCTTCCTGGAATCCATTAGGGTTTGTCTCCGAACCATGGTTCTTACTTTGATTCATTGATCTCTTCCAACTCTATAAGCTTGTTTCCTTTCTCATAGAAGATTCAATGATTAGGACTTCTTCTTGTCCTGACAGTCTTAATTGAGGACTAATCGGATAACATTCTCCTATTTGATAAAATAGGTCTTTGTTTTCCCTTACTACCAAAATTGCAGTAATGGTACTTAATGGGTCCTAACTATGGAATTGGTCGTGATGGTTTATTTTCCTAAGAATGGATTAGACTCATTCAGTCCATCAAATCATGGTTTATAATTGATACCTATAACTCTTTAGATTCATTTAGGTTCCATGAAAGGAATCTTTCATGTAGTCTCTGATTCTGGTATGGTCAAATCCCTTCAGTCTTTGACCTTTTTAAATCTTTATTAGATCTATGATATTTTCTTCGTCCAACTTCTTTATGCTTGACTTACTTGAGCTTCCGTACTTCTGAGTAAATACTACTCACTTTCTCAAGTTATAATCCACTTCTTACGTCCTCGAGGTATGAACCTCGGCTTCTGGTCTGACCTTCTTCTGAAGGTATTGTTCAACAATCTTATGAAGATAAGATTGAACTTCCTCTCGGTTCGAGACCTTCTTCTTCTATTATGCTCAAAATATTGAGTTATTGTACATCCAACTCAATCTTTACTCTACCCCTTAGAGTTTTCTTATGGTCTTCAACTCCTTTTCTTCCAACTATTGGACTTATGATTAGAATATTGGTATAGGTCTTGTTTATAATTTATATTCCTCTAAGGTTTTGCGAAGAAACTTTGTGGTGTATCCACTCAATTGTGGACATCCAATGTGAATCCTTTGACTAAATGTTTATAGATCTAGCTATTTGGCTGACAAGATTTTTACTTGTTCACAAACTTTTGTTACAACTAATTAAATCGTGAACTATTTGTAATACCAACTGATACCAACCGTGGTTATTATACCAACTGTGGCTATTTGATATCTATAAATGGATTCTATTATAGGTTCTGATCAACTGAACGAGTCATCTTCTACTTTATCTCGCAGTATTGATATGATACCAATTGTGGTCTTCTGATATCGACTATGGTCTTCTTATGTCTGCTATGATTTCATATATCACCTTCCTTTTTCGAGGGTTCATTGATGCAAGAAAACCACTAGCTGACACTATGATTATAGTATCCTAAGTGATTTCCCATGCATTCCCTCTTCTATATTGATTATGGATCTGCTTGAGCTTCATTATAATCACCAGATTTATCACCTTCATGCTTCTAATGTACTAAAGTACTCCTCTGTTGAGGTAAGCATGAGTTTCTGATTGTACTTCCTTCAGAGTATTGTGGTTACTTCCCACAACTTTACTTCCTTTTTCTGATGAAACTTCATCTTGTCTTTAGAATCTTCAGAATTCGTCACTCCCTCACACGAATACCATTACCCTCTAGAATAAATACCATGAGGTTCATGGTTGGATCATAGATTAGTTTGAGACATGGAAAAGATAAGTGAAGAATAGTTTCTCCAATTATTGTTGCTTGATTTCCAATTGAATGGATGTTCATATGTTATGGCAAGGAATATCATGTTATGATCTTTAATAAGGTAAAGTAGTTGATCCTTGATTAATAAGTTCTTGTGTTGATTTTAATTTCATTTGATCTAATCCCTTAGATCACATTATCTCTACCCAAAACAAAGTTTTAGCAAAGTCACATTGAGGTTTATAGCGCTTGACTTGATGAGCTACTTCAATTCCACCAAGGTCAAGTGAAACTTCAGTTACTGTGACTATTTTACTTTAAAGCGCAAAAATTCCCCAGATTTTCTATGCATGAATGCAATGCACACATCTGTTTCCTCTATTTTTGTAACCCCAATACCTGGGATATTACAATATCCTCTAAGCCCATCTCAATCACGGCCCATCTCTGCTTGGTTAAAATCCGGCGATAACACATGCCCCCCTGGTTTTGGCAATAATAATTCCAAAACCGCTCTGTTTTTCCTTCATCGGGTTACGCGTTGCAGAGCAGAACCACTACAGTACCCTTCCATCATGATGCCTTGCCTTCTCAACTTCTCCGCACTGCACGATTTGACAGTTTTGGCACCGCATCCTCGAAAACTGCCCAAGCATTGAATCATCTCCCACTATATCCCCTTTATTTAACCTCACCCGAGCAGTTCGCCTCCTCATCCTCCTGTTCCGCATTAGCAATCGGAAAAAAACCCTCCTCTGCAACCATGGACTCCTCCTCTGCCTCTTCGGGTCTCTCCTTCCAATCCTCCTCCTCCCGCGAGCCGACGCCGGAGTACGACCCGACAGCAGCGTACGAGGCCCGCGCCCCACAATGGTGGGACGAGGTGGATTGGGACCTCGCCGTCGAGTCAGAGGATGACGACTCCTTGACCGACGGGGAGGATAACCTCCAGTTCCTCGTGGACGGGGAGCTGGAGGAAGAGAGCGACGACGACGCCTTCTCCTAGGGCGAGGACCTCTCCTACGACGGAGAGGATGAAGCGGAGGACGACACCTCCTCCGACGACTACCCGCCGGCAAAGCGCTTCCGCGCAGGGTCGGAGGAGGACGACGACGACGACGAAGAAGAAGCCCCTGCCGACGGCTTCAGCAGCAGCGACGAAGACATCGCCGGCAGTAGCGCCAATAGCGGCGAGGACGGCGACGACGAGGGCAGCGACGGCGCCGGCCCCTAGATTAGGGACTACTAGAATAGGACTAGTAGTAGTACATTAGGTAGCAGATCTTCCTTTTGTGAGCAATCGGATCTTATTGTAAAAACCCTCTTTTAATCAATGAAGAATGCTTCGGTTTGGTCTTTCCGATTGTCAAAGTAGGTCAACGCTCAAAGAGCCGATGGCAACGCATCTGTCTTTTACCAAAAAACGCCAGCAAGGCCAGACTCAGTTACCCATTTAGACCGGCCCAAGCGGTCATTCCCCAAATTTCAAACGGTAACCTGTGACCCTCATCTCATATCTCCAATTGCCCATCGAACAGATTCAACTCGCGGAAACGCGAATCCCAGATCCCCAACCGCGCAGATTCATCTCCGCCGGCGAATCAGATAGCGGAATCGTCCAACGCCAACGCAACGGTCTCTGGCCTGAAGGTAATCCTTAACTGCCCCTTGCCATCCGAGCATAGTGTTAGAACTAATAGCAAACATCTGAATTAATGCTTTATTCCACCATTAATTTTAGGTATCAGACATTCTGTTGCCGCATCCTTCTCTTCCAAACTCTCTTTGTCTTGGTCCCGTCATTGTCGAGAGTCCTGCCCATCCGATTTCTTGCGAGGCCAATAGGATCCCCTTCGTGAGCCAAAATTTAGATCTAACTTCTTGGGCCGACCGCTACGAGCCTGGCCTAACCCTCCTGAAGATTGGGTTTCCTGGTATAGTAGAGTATCCAAAACTTACCAATCCACATGGGAAACCACAGGAATAGCCGATGCTCTGTCCTTATCATTGTCTCCCCTTGAGAAGCATTAAAACCTTCTAAAAACCATCGGCTACTTCTGGTCTAATGCTCTGAACTGCTTCATGTTTGGCCACGGCCCCATGACACCAACTCTGCTAGATGTGGTAATGATCACTGGCCTAGACATTACATCTCCCAGCCCCTCTGCTTTTATGCTGCCAAGGGTTCCTTTCAAACTCTCTTCCAAAACAGAGTGCACAAACTGGGGTGCTTACCTTCGACGCCACATGAAAAATAAAGGCCCTGTAACCGAGAAAAAACACACGGCCTTCCTAAATTTCTGGTTGGAACACTTCATATTCTGTGGCCCTTCACTTGCTCCGCCAAGAATTATCTTTCCTTGGCCTATGAACTTTCCAGAGGCACCCAGCTTGGCCTCGGCAAACTGTTCCTTGGAGAGGTCTATCGATATCTCCAACTAATGTCTGTCAAATTATTCTCCCAACAAACAGTCAAAACAGGAGGTCCCTGGTGGTTTATTCAACTATGGGCTCAACTGTATTTCCAGAACCACATCCCAAACTTCCCACTTTTGGCCACTTGCACCTTTCCAAATGCTAACGGGAAGCAGATCCGATGCACTAGCTACGGCCAAGCCTTGTATAGCCTTCCAGGTAGTAAAGCGATCCCCAAGGAAGCATCAAAGTGGTTCAGCATTTTCTTCCGGGGCCTGGACAATCCTCTCTTCTTTCCTTACACGGAGTCCGAAAATTTTGAAAACCCGAGTCTCCTTCGAGGCTAGACAGCTTTGCCGATGACACCGGCACCCGGCAATTGTATTCCACCATGATCCGTCCCTGCTTCCTTCCGGTTGGCATGAGCACATCAAACGAGGATAATCAAACCTGGTTATGAGTCATATCAGCCGGTCGTAGCAGCCCGGCAGTTTGGTCTTGGGCAGGTGTCTCCCCATTTCTTCCTCCACCACTTAACAGAGAGCAGAGCTAACTTGCCCGATCTCCTCACCGGTCAGAGGTGTTACTCTTTCTTTGATGCTCTAGCCATCCCAGTCCCTAACAACCCCTCTTTCACCTCGTTAACCGATGGTTTTGAGACTTGGTGGTCAATGTGGAAAACTCATGCCTTCAGGAGAGCTCTGGGACCGTTGCTGAAACAACTCAATGTTGAATATAACATCCCCGCAGAACAGGTACTACTACAAATTTTCTTGAAGTAGCTTGCAATGATTTCTATAACCTTGCTCTGTCTCCTTGCAGCAACAAGATGGTCCAGAAACTACACATGATGATGGCTCCCCCTTTGAATTCTTCCCACCGGCTCCTATGGTCCTCTTCTGCAAAAGCTCGCCACCCTTGAAAAAGATTTTGATGCAGAGCCAGCTGATCTCTCCAAAATCGGCTTCCAAGAGAAAAGTATCTTCCGGGCTAGCTGCCCCCCGAGCCTCAACCAAGGCGAGAACGACGGTGAGGAAAGTAGCCGTCAGGAAAACTTTGAAGCGCCGGAGCCCTTCTCCAGATCAAGAGAGCTTGCACGTACGTTGATCCATGCCTTGACTGATTTCATCTATCATCATGGGCTTCTGCAAACATGCTTGTGCTTACTAACTCTTCTTTTATAGGCCTCCATCGAAGACAACTCCAGCGAGGAAACACAATCCAGTTGAAGGGATTCGAGCTCAGGTAACTCTGGGAAAATCACCACGCCAAGCCAGCCAGATTTGCCACCATCGGCTTCCAGGAAAAGGCCAGCTCCTGAACCTGTTGTCCCCCAAGCTCCAATCAAAGCGGGACAAGGCGGTCTACGCACAAAGAGCCGATGCACCAAGAGGACTCGAAAGGAACCGCGAGCCCCTTCATCAAACCAAGAGGCTTCAAATGTAATTACCCTCCACACTATTCCCGGCTCATCTTTCATGCTAATCCATTGCTGCTCGCATCGGCTAACCACCTGATGAGGACATCCCTACTACACCACTACCTCCGTCATTGACAAATGAAGATGAACCTGCTGTGAAGCTCAAGTCCGATGAAGTTCGGATTGGACCCATTACAAGGGCTCGTGCGAAGCTACTTAAGCAACGAGTGAATTCGCTCCTAAACGATACTTTGATTGATGAGAACTTTATACTACCTAAGTCATTTCACTTATGTATGATCAGGTATGAGGAGGGAGCAAACATCGCACGAGGAGGAGAGGAGCAGCTGGACATGGTGTTGGACGTGAAGACATTCCACGGATGCGCGAGGGAGGAGAGGGAGGCATGCGCAAGACAAGAGGAAGTCAAAAACAGCTCTCTTTCGGTTTGGACAGACCGAAGTGCTGATTTTGAAACGGACGCCATTTATTCATACGAACTCGGAATCGAGCAAACGAAGAGTCGTTGGAAAGATAATTTCAAGATCTTTCCAGCAAAAATATCACCGGCACTGCCGGCCAAGGATGGGCGGCACTGCCGGCCCGGCGGCACTGCCGGCCTGCAGGGCAACGACGCCGGCCGTGCACCCGACACTGCCGGCCGTGACACCCGGCACTGCCGGCCACACCGGCACTGCCGGCCTCGACACCCGGCACTGCCGGCCTTGCCCGAGCTCGACCAGCTTTGGCCGAACCTGTTTTAGGTCGGTTTGTATCGAACTATTTCGACCCCCGGTCGTCCCGGACGCCTATATAAGCCCCGGGGACGCCCCCAAATTAGGTTTAGACCACGTTTAAGATAAACCCTAGTTCTTAGTTGTTTGCTCGCAAAACTATTGAATTCCCTACACCATATTGCTTGGATATTGTGTAGATCCCGTTTAAGTCTTGTGTGATCTCGCTGTTCCATTGGGAATTAGACGGTTGCAACTTACCGCTTCGTGGTCGGCGGCTACGTGCGCAAGTGTGTGGAGTTGCGAATATCTTGCGGGGTTGAGAGCTGTTGCATCCGGCGACGGGGACCAATCGAGAGATCTCGTTGCGTCATACAAGTTATCATCCACTACATCGTCGTGTTTCTCCGCTGCCATCACTCCGTGATCATCATCACCACCGTTGCTTACTCGAGAAGATCGGGCCACCCCTTATCATCTTGGTATCAGATTTCCAGTTTTCCTCGGTAAGCCATCCACAATCCACCCCATAGTTGAGTTGTGAGTGTTTTCCTATCCAGAAAAAGCCAAAAAAATTAGGGTTAGGGTTTGCCATAGCCATAGCTTGCACTAATTTCGAGTTTTAGTTGCTTTTCGTAGTTGTTTTTGCGTACCTTTATCTTTCTTCTAGTAGAATTGTTAGGGTTTGTGTTTTCTTTTCATCTAGTTTGTCATCTAGAGTCAGTTTTTGTTTACTCCGAGTCCACATAGCATACAGTGTGTTTGTCCAAACCATAGCTACAGCCTTTTCGATATACGTGACTAGGAACTTCCCGGAAGAGACTAGTTTTACCGCTCGACAATGCTGCTCATTAGGGTTTTGGTGTGTTGCATATCTTGTTGGCCGTGTTATCAAGGAGTTGTGTCATATATCAAAAAAAAAAGAGAAAATTGAAAAGAAGCAAAAAGAGCTACATAGCTGCGTGTGTTTTTACAAAAAAAAAAGTGAAGTGCTAGTTGAATCAAGTGAAGGCCTCAGTTTACTTTACTGCACCCGTAGTTGAGCAATCTTGTGCCTGTCTCGTTGAGCTTTGCTAGCGTCTCTCTAGTGCATTGCAACCTTTCCTCCATATAGTTGCATTGCCCCATTATATCGCCTTGTGTGAGTATCTTTGGTTGTCTACGGTCAGCGCTAGAGCTTGTTATTGGTGCAAATAGGTAGCCTACCTACAGCTCCACATATACCCTGCTTTGTCGTGTGATTGTTCTTATACCCTTGATATTCGCTTCGCTACATCCGTGCACTAGTTGTTACTACAAGTGGTAAGCAATACTAATTTACTTTGGAATAGTAAGATTTCCTTTTCTTATCAGTTTTGAGTGATTTGTGAGAGTACCACCATATATTTTTGATTTAGGGCACTAACCTACTAATCATGTCTGCTAGTGATAATAAGATTGTTAACCAGGAAAACAAGAATTCGGCAGATATCATCACATGGAGGGAGTATGAAGCTCTTCGTAATGAGATGCGACGTGAATTCCGCACTAAGGACGATGAGCTTAAGGGTACGAGTTGACGAGATCAAACAAACGGCTGGATGCTACTAATGTCACCGTCACCGGATTGGCTGATCAAATGACGGATATCCAGCGCAATATTGCAGATATGCGCCTCGCTATTGAGAATTTGACAAGCACAACAACAACAGCAAGACGATGATGAAGATCCCGAGCTTGACGATGACGCACACAATGCTCGTGGTGCGCCTCGTGGTCATCGTCCTCGTGGTTGGGTTCCACTTGGCCGCAATGGTCGTGGACAAGATGAAGAAGATGGATTGGGTAAGCCCAAGTTTTCCATACCCAAGTTTGAAGGAGGAGCTGATGTTGAAGAATATCTCACTTGGGAGCTCAAGATTGAGAAGTTATGGAGCTTACATCCCAACTATTCTCGAAGATAAGAAGATCAAGCTTGCTTCTTCTGAATTTGATGGTTATGCATTGCGTTGGTGGGATTCTTTGGTTCGTCACCGCGACGAAGATGGTGCACAACCTATCCGTACATGGCGTGCTATGAAGGAGGTTATGACTTCTCGTTTTGTGCCTACAAATTACATGCGGAATATATTTGATAAGCTAACACTATTGAGGCAAGGTGTGAAGACTGTTGATGAGTACTACATGGAGATGGAGATGCTTATGCAGCGTGGTCGTGTCCGTGAGTCTCTAGAGATGACAATGCAGCGTTTTCTCAATGGATTGAAGTATGATGTTAAAGGCATTGTTCGTCATTACACCTACACCAATATGAATCAATTGTTACATCATGCAAGAGAAGCTGAATCACGGCTAGGCTGAAGAAGCAAAGGTTAAGGGACGTACTACGGGAGCTGGGCGTTTTACACCCCGTGCGCCTTCTACGGCGCCGGCGCCCTCGACGCGCTTCCGCTCCTTACTCTACTCCACCTAGCAAACCGGTCTCCAATGTGTCTAATGCAAAGAAGTCCGAATCTGCTGGAAGTACGAGTAGTTCTAGCATGTCTACGGCGCGCAACCGCGATATGCTTTGCCATACATGTGGTGGCAAGGGTCACTTCAAGAGAGATTGTCCTAACCGCAAAGTCATGATTATCAATGAGGACAATGAGTATGAGACTCGGAGATGATGTTGATCCAAATGCTCCGGACGATGATGACTATGACACCGATGGTGAAGATGCTTATCCTTCGATGCTCGTACCATTGTTGTGTCGCAGCGTGCTCTTAATGTGTTGCCTAGTGCATCTACTCGGCGCTGCAATTTGTTCCAAACCAAAGCTTTAGTTGGTCCCGACAAGGCTTGCAAGGTCATTATTGATGGCGGGAGTTGCCGCAATTTTGCAAGCAAGGAGTTATGTACCAAGCTGAAGTTGAAGTACCTACCGCACCCGCATCCATATTATATTCGGTGGTTGAGCGACAATGGTGAGATGAAGGTAAACCACATGGTGCGTGTTGAGTTTGAGATTGGACCGTATAAGGATTGCATTGATTTTGATGTGGTTCCTATGACGGTTTGTCACCTACTATTGGGTCGGCCTTGGCTCTATGACCGTTCGTGCAACACAATGGCCGAGCCAATACATATCACTTGGAGTACAAGGGCAAGAAAATTAACTTACAACCTATGTCACCACAACAAATTGTCAATGAGTCTCGTCAGAAGATTGAAGTGAATTTGGAGGATGCACCTCTAGATAGGCGAGAGAATTGTAATGTCGTGAGTGATATAACGAAAAGTGAGAGAGTGAATTCCTTAGTTTCATTAGCCACCAAAGAATACATGAGAGAATTTAGTGAGGATCCTACGGCCATGCCTCTTGTGCTTTTGTACAGGGGTACGGTTTTGGTTTCTAACGACATGACCCCTCTTCCTCTTGGTGTTTCTAATGTTTTGCAGGAATTCAGCGACGTGTTTCCGGAAGAGGTACCCGCGGGACTTCCACCATTGCGAGGTATTGAGCATCAAATTGACTTGATCCCCGGAGCATCGCTGCCCAATAGGGTGCCATATAGGACGAATCCCGAAGAAACGAAGGAGATACAGAAGCAAGTACAAGCGCTACTCGACAAAGGTTATATCCGCATAAGCCTTAGTCCTTGTGCTTGTTCCTGTTATTCTTGTTCCTAAGAAAGATGGTACATGGCGTATGTGCGTAGATTGTAGAGCGATAAACAACATTACTATTCGATATCGTCATCCTATTCCCCGTTTAGAGGATATGCTAGATGAATTGAGTGGTGCTCGCTGTTTTCACTAAAATTGATTTGCGTAGTGGTTATCATCAAATTAGGATGAAAGAAGGGGATGAGTGGAAAACCGCCTTTAAAACAAAATTTGGTTTATATGAGTGGTTAGTAATGCCTTTTGGTTTGACTAATGCACCTAGCACTTTCATGAGACTGATGAACCATGTTTTGCGTGATTTTATTGGCAAGTTTGTGGTTGTGTATTTTGATGACATATTAATTTACAGCCGCAATGAATCTGATCATATTATACATATTCGACATGTTTTGCAAGTGTTGCGTGATAGTAAACTCTATGGTAATCTTGAGAAGTGCACATTTTGCAAAGATAAGGTCATATTTCTGGGTTATGTTGTCTCTAAGCATGGAGTAGAAGTAGATGTGTCTAAAATTGAAGCTATTCAAAATTGGCCTACTCCCATGAATGTGAGTCAAGTTAGAAGTTTTCATGGTCTAGCTGGGTTTTATCGACGTTTTGTGCCCAATTTTTCTACTATTGCTGCACCTTTGAATGAATTGACTAAAAAGGGTGTTGTCTTTGAGTGGGGCGTTGCCCAAGATCATGCTTTTGATGAACTGAAACGATTGTTAACTTCTCGCACCGTTGCTTGCACTTCCTGATTTCACTTAGCAATTTGAGATTGAATGTGATGCTAGTGGTATTGGAATTGGTGGTGTGTTGATGCAAGAGGGTCGCCCAATTGCCTATTTTTCTGAGAAACTTTTTGGTGCTAAGTTAAACTATCCAATATATGATAAAGAATTGTATGCTTTAATTAGAGTTCTTGAGGTTTGGCAACATTATTTGTGGCCAAAAGAATTTATCATACATTCTGATCATGAAGCTTTGAAATATCTGAAAGCCCAATCTACTTTGCATAGGCGTCTTGCTAAGTGGGTTGAGTTCATTGAGTCTTTTCCGTACATTATTAAGCATAAGAAGGGAAAAGATAATATTGTTGCCGATGCTCTATCTAGGAAGACTATGCTATTAACCCATCTTGATGTTAAAATTCCTGGATTAGAGGTGTTATGTGATTTATATGCGATTGATCATGATTTTGCTGAACCGTACCGCTTGTGTGTTATGGGTAAAGCATGGGAAAAGTATCACATACACGATGGGTTCTTGTTTAGAGCTAACAAACTATGTGTTCAGAATCGTCTGTGCGTTTGCTCTTATTGCAGGAATCACATGCTTGGAGGTTTGATGGGTCACTTTGGGCGTGAGAAGACGCTACTCATGCTCGCCGATCACTTTTATTGGCCAAAGATGAGGCGGGATGTGGACAGGTATGTGAAGAGATGCATTACTTGCAACAAGTCCAAGTCCAAGCCGAAGCCTCACGGTTTGTATACTCCTTTACCGGCACCTACTACACCTTGGGAAGATATTAGTATGGATTTTGTGTTGGGTTTGCCGCGTACTAAGAGAGGCCATGATTCTATATTTGTGGTAGTGGACAGATTTTCTAAAATGTCACATTTTATTGCACGCTACAAGAGCGACGATGCGTCGCATATTGCTAACCTGTTTTTCGTGGAGATTGTACGACTACATGGAGTCCCGAAGACTATTGTTTCGATCGTGATGTGAAGTTCATGAGCTACTTCGGAAGACACTTTGGGGGAAGTCTGGGGACAAAGCTACTTTTCAGTACAACTTGTCATCCCCAAACTGATGGTCAAACTGAAGTGGTGAATAGAACCTTGTCACAACTGTTGAGATCCATGATCAAGAAGAACCTGAAGGAGTGGGAAGAGTGTTTGCCGCATGTGGAGTTTGCTTACAACAGGGCGGTACACTCTACCACGGAGCTGTGTCCTTTTGAGGTGGTGTATGGTTTCAAACCCATTACTCCACTTGACTTGTTGCCTCTACCCATACATGAGAGAGTCAATATGGAGGCATCAAAGAGGGCAGATTTTGTACGTAAGATACATGAGAAGACTAAAGAGTTGATCGAGAAGAAAGGCAAGAACAATGCTGCAAGGGTAAACAAGAAGCGCAAGGAAATATTGTTCAAGCCCGGTGATATGGTCTGGGTTCATTTTCGCAAGGATAGGTTCCCGAAGCTGCGGAAGTCCAAGTTGCTTCCTCGTGGTGCTGGTCCTTACAAAGTGCTTGCCAAGATCAATGATAATGCATACTCGATAGATCTTCCACTTGATGAGTTTGGTGTCAGTAATTCTTTCAATGTTGCTGATTTGACACCATATGACGGAGAAGACCTTGGAGCGTCGAGGTCGACGCCTTTTGAAGAGGGGGGAGATGATGAGGACATCCCTACTACACCACTACCTCCGTCATTGACAAATGAAGATGAACCTGCTCGTGAAGCTCAAGTCCGATGAAGTTCGGATTGGACCCATTACAAGGGCTCGTGCGAAGCTACTTAAGCAACGAGTGAATTCGCTCCTAAACGATACTTTGATTGATGAGAACTTTATACTACCTAAGTCATTTCACTTATGTATGATCAGGTATGAGGAGGGAGCAAACATCGCACGAGGAGGAGAGGAGCAGCTGGACATGGTGTTGGACGTGAAGACATTCCACGGATGCGCGAGGGAGGAGAGGGAGGCATGCGCAAGACAAGAGGAAGTCAAAAACAGCTCTCTTTCGGTTTGGACAGACCGAAGTGCTGATTTTGAAACGGACGCCATTTATTCATACGAACTCGGAATCGAGCAAACGAAGAGTCGTTGGAAAGATAATTTCAAGATCTTTCCAGCAAAAATATCACCGGCACTGCCGGCCAAGGATGGGCGGCACTGCCGGCCCTGCAGGGGCAGCACTGCCGGCCTGTGCACCCCGGCACTGCCGGCCGTGACACCCCGGCACTGCCGGCCACACCGGCACTGCCGGCCTCGACACCCCGGCACTGCCGGCCTTGCCCGAATTCGACCCAGTTTTGGCCGAACCTGTTTTAGGTCGGTTTGTATCGAACTATTTCGACCCCTGGTCGTCCTGGACGCCTATATAAGCCCCGTGGACGCCCCCAAATTAGGTTTAGACCACGTTTAAGATAAACCCTAGTTCTTAGTTGTTTGCTCTGCAAAACTATTGAATTCCCTACACCATATTGCTTGGATATTGTGTAGATCCTGTTTAAGTCTTGTGTGATCTGCTTGTTCCATTGGGAATTAGACGGTTGCAACTTACCGCTTCGTGGTCGGCGGCTACGTGCGCAAGTGTGTGGAGTTGCGAATATCTTGCGGGGTTGAGAGCTGTTGCATCCGGCGACAGGGACCAATCGAGAGATCTCGTTGCGTCATACAAGTTATCATCCACTACATCGTCGTGTTTCTCCGCTGCCATCACTCCGTGATCATCATCACCACCGTTGCTTACTGAGAAGATCGGGCCACCCCTTATCACCACCTCCTTTGCAGACTGATGACACTTCTAGTGGGGGAGTCGAGGAAGTACTGATGCCCTCCTCAAGCCTGGATCCAGTAATCCCTAAAGGTGCCGTTGACAAGGTTGCCAATTTGGCCAAGTCCCCAGAAGAAACACAAGAGCCGATTACCTCATCATCGGCTGTCCCCCTGGTCTCAGGACAGGTATACTCCTTTCGTTTGGCTTACCCTTCCTTTCTGCTGCATACTGACGCTGTTTCTGTTTTTCAGGGTTATGGCCTCTTGGGCTTGCTAACATTCGACCCTGAATCCATCGAACCAGCTCCTTCTACGGCATGCGATGAACCACGACCCAGCGCTGTCCTACGTCAATTTCAGCGTCTCAAAGCCCTGCTTTCCTCCCCGATCGAGACGTTGGTCGAAGACCCCGAGGAAGTGAAGAGTGTTCTTGAAGAAATCCAGCACCACCTCCCGGTAACGTTGCAGGTGAAACTTTGGCCAGTTGTGACTCGTACGCCTACAGGTCAAGGGTGAAGTTAGCTCGTCAGAGAATCGATCTACGCCACGCCCAACTTCCGTTGAAAGCCGATATTGTAGACAAATGTCAACGGCTCAATGAGAAAAAGGCGGCCTTAGATGCCAAAACTGACACCTCTGTCAGCACCGCCGAACTTGAGACCTTGCGAAAGGAATTGGAGGACCTTGAAGAGAGGGTCCGGGCAACCAAGCAGCTTATTCATGATAAGGAAGCTCTTATTGCCCGCTCCCAAGAGGAAGCAGAAGGCCTCAAAGCTCAACTGAAAACTGATCTGGCGAAATACGGGCCCTGAACAAATAGCTAGTGACGGGCGAGGACGAAGATGACGAGGCCGAGATCGCCGAGGTGGATCGTGTCCGTGCTGACGCCCTCCATGCCTTCGAGGCATTCCTTCAGTAGAGCTTATCCATGTAACCTGATACCTGCTCATAACAGCTTGTACCTCTAGAGTCGATGGCTGCGCATCGGCTTTTGTATTCTAAAGTCGATGTTACGTGCATCGGCTGTGCTTTGCGTCCTGTTGCTTTGCATATATATATATTTTTTTACTGGCCGATTTCATGCATCGGCCGCCATATTTCACTGTCCGTCATCCCACATACTCGGGAAATATTTCTTGAGATGCTGGCCATTGACAGCCACTGGGAACTTCACACCGCTCAGCTCCTCGAGCATGTATGCATTACCCTTTAAAACTTGGTCGACCCTGTACGGTCCGTGCCAATTTGGAGACCATTTACCATACACTTTATCCTTAGTTCCTAATGGCAATACAGCTTCCCATACCAGATCACCAACGTGGAACTCCTTTGGTCTCACCTTCTTATTATATGCGCGAGCTACCTTGGCTTTGTTCTCTTTAATTTTCTCAAGTGACCAGAGTCTAAGTTCCGTTAGATCCTCAACGCTATCACTCATCAGGGCTGCATATTCTTCAGTTGTTAAATCATTACGAAACGTAATACGTCTCGACCCAGCCGTGATTTCCCAG
This sequence comes from Lolium rigidum, assembly GCF_022539505.1. Taxonomy (NCBI): domain Eukaryota; kingdom Viridiplantae; phylum Streptophyta; class Magnoliopsida; order Poales; family Poaceae; genus Lolium; species Lolium rigidum. The sequence continues at coordinate 352,173,566 of NC_061508.1, forward strand.
GGCAACACGGCTTCTTGTCCATAGACCAGATGGTATGGCGAGGTTTTTATCGCTCCATGACATGACATGCGATAAGCCCACAAAGCCTCTGACAATACCTCGTGCTAACGTCTAGGGTGCTCGTCGACTTTCCTCTTAATCAGCTTGATAAGGCTCTGGTTGGATGCTTCAGCTTGCCCATTTGCTTGAGCATAGTATGGAGACGATCGGATCAACTTAATTCCCATGTCCTCGCAGAACTCTCTAAACTCGCGAGAAATGAAAACCGAACCTCCATCGGTCGTGATAGTCTGGGGAATCCCGAATCTATGAATGACATGTTCTTTCACAAAATTGATAACATCGGCCGATGCTACTGACTTCATAGGGACGGCCTCCACCCATTTAGTAAAATAATCTGTAATGGCCAGAATCCACACATGGCCTTTGCTCGATGGAGGATTGATTTTGCCGATCATATCCATGCCCCAACCTCGAAATGGCCAAGGCTTGATGATGGGGTTCATTGCTGATGCGGGTACCATCTGAATTTTCCCAAACTTCTGACACGCTTGACACCCTTTGTAGTACTTAAAACAATCCTCAAGCATGGTGGGCCAATAAAACCCCGATCGCCTGATCAGCCATTTCATCTTATGAGCCGATTGGTGAGTTCCACAGGCGCCTTCATGTACCTCGTGTAAGAGCCGATTTGACTCGGCTGGTCCCAGACATCTGAGAAGTAACCCTTCCAAAGTCCAGTAGAACATGTCATCCCCAATAAGGACATACTTCATGGCCTTGTACCTTATCCGTTTAGGTGCCCCCCGAGCCGAATCTTTCAAGTAATTGAAGATATCAGCTCTCCAGTCATCCGGTTCCAGGAACTGTACCTGAACATCGGCTCCACCTGCTACGTCCTTGTAGCCTGACGCCATCTGTGCGAGATCGTTTGCCTCGGTATTTTGCGACCTCGGGACCCAATTGAAGTTTATGTACCTAAATTGTGCCATCAGCTCACGGCATTGCATCCATAATGGGAAGAGCGACTCGCTCTCACATTTGTATTCCTCCGTGAGTTGGGAAATCTCCAATTTTGAGTCTCCAAAAAGTTCCACGGCTTCTGCCCCGGCTTCCAGAAGCAACTCCATTACCTTGTGTATTGCTTCATACTCAGCGACATTGTTGGTGCAAGGGGTAGGTAGCCTGATGGAGAAGGAATATGTTGCCCCCCGGGGCGACACGAGTAGAATGCCGATGCCGCAACCATCATCACAAACCGATCCGTCGAAAAACATGGCCCATGCACGCACAGACAGTGCTGCTATATCAATGTTGATTCGTTCAGCAATAAGATCGGCCAACGCCTATCCCTTGACTGCTTTCGCAGGCTGATACCGGAGATCAAATTCCGATAACGCAAACATCCACTTACCGAGTCGGCCTTTCAACACAGGAGCCGATAGCATATGTTTGATGACATCTGATTTGCATATGATGACAATTTCTGCTGACAGCAAGATATGACGAAGCTTGGTGCAGGTAAAAAATAGGCAGAGGCACAACTTCTCGATCTCAGGGTACCTAGTCTCTGCATCCAACATCCTTCTGCTGAGGTAGAAAGCGACTCTCTCCAGACCATCATAAATTTGCACCACCACTGAGGCGATGGAAGTGTCGGCCATGCGACAAGTAAATATAGAATGGTCTGTCTTGCTGGGGCGGGACAAACACATGTGGCTTCGTTAGATACTCTTTAATCTCGTCAAACGCTCGCTGTTGCTCTGCCCCCCAGCGAAACTCCTCATCAGATTTGATTTTGACCAATCCCATGAACGGCTCGATTCACCCTGACAGATTGGAGATGAATCTTCTGACGAAGTTGATTTTGCCGATGAGACTCTGGAGTTCCTTCTTCGTGGTAGGTGGCTTCATTGTTCGCATCGCCTCCGACTTTCCAGACCGATCTCAATTCCACGTTCATGGACCAAGAAACCCAAGAATTGACCGGCCGTTACCCCAAAAGCACACTTCTTTGGATTCATTCTTAGCCCGAATTTTCTAGTTCGGTCCAGGATGCGTCGCAAATCCTCCAAGTGTCCTTCTACTCGAAACGAGACTTGACTACCACGTCATCAATGTAAATATCCACTAACTTGCCGATCAGATCATGAAAGATGTAATTCATGGCTCTTTGGTATGTTGCGCCGGCATTTTTCAGTCCAAATGTCATGACTACATATTCAAACAAACCCACCGAACCTGGTACTCCGAATGCGGTCTTGTGTATATCTTCCGGAGCCATAAAAATTTGGTTGTAACCGGCATTGCCATCCATGAAACTTAAAACCTTATGACCAGCAGCTGCATTGATCAATGTCTCTCGCTACCGGCATTGGATACTCATCCTTTGGAGTGGTTCGTTGAGATCCCGAAAATCTATGGCGACGCGCCATCGGCCGTCCGTTTTCTCTACGAGTACGATACTAGAAATCCACTCAAGCATACCCGCATGGCCTGATGAACCCGGCGTTCAACATTTTCTCGATCTCTTTCTTGAATTCTTCTAAAATTTCGGCCTTCATCTGTCGTGCTCGCTGCTGGAACGGTCGAAATCCTTTCTTAAGAGGGAGCCGATGCTCAACGATGCTCCTGTCTAACCCGGGCATCTCTGTGTAATCCCGTGCAAAGCAATCCGGGTATTCTTTCAACAAAGCTATCATCAGGCCCCTCAGATGCGGATCTAACTTTTTGCTGATAAATGTTGGTCGTGGCTTATCCCCAGGACCAATGTCAATCTCTTCCAGCTCATCAGCCGATGTAAATCCATATCCTAGCTTGCCGTCACCTGTTAGATCGATGCTAAACACAGGCAAAACGTATGGTGAGGATAATTTGGGCCGATTGCTGGAATCGGCCGCCCTTTTGATTGCATTGCTCAATGAAGTTTTACAATTTATTTGTGCTCTACTATGGGAGGGAGTCTCCCTACTACGACTACGTGACATGCTTGAGGTGAGATCATTGATTTTTATTTTTTGGGGCCGATCGCAGGGATCAGCCTTGCCACGTACGTCCATTGACTTTGCTCTTGCTACCCTGTCAGGCCGGTGGATAAGACCAGCCTCACCCCGTTTTTTGTAGCTTCGATGCGCTCACAGCCGTGCAAACTGACTCCAGAGAGCGGCCCTTGGTCTTCTGCGTCCCAAATATTCATGCCAGCTATTGAGATCTCGATCGAGTCATCCGCATGAACGACCTCCACTTCATCTCCATCCCACTGTATCAGGCATTGGTGCATTGTGGATGGAATGCAGCAGTTGGCGTGAATCCAATCCCTCCCTAGCAGGACAGCGTAGGTGCTTTTGTCGTCGACGATGAAGAATGATGTAGGGATGGTTTTTCAGCCTACGGTTAGATCCACGTTCAGAACGCCTTGCGTTTCTGATGCTTGGCCGTTGAAGTCGCTTAGTGTGACGTTGGTTTTGATCAGATCTGCGTCAGAGCGTTCCAAACGCCGTAGCATGGAGTATGGCATTATATTGACTGCCGCTCCCGTGTCAACCAGCATCTTGCCGACAGGCTGCCCGTTGATATAACCTTTTAGGTACAGGGCCTTCAAATGTTTGTAGCTCTTCTCTCGTAGCTTTTCAAAGATAACTGGCCGTGGGCCGTAGTCAAACTGTGCTACCGGCACTTCTTCGGTTCTTGGAGCACAAAACTCCGAGGGAAGTATGAACACCATATTCGTGCCAGCCGATGCCTTCACATCGGCTTTTGTCTGTTTGGGGCGCCATTCTTTCTTCTATGGACGAGTCTCCGCCTGCAAAGTTTGCTGAATTTTCACGGCCAGATCGGGCCGCGCTTTCCTCAACGTGTGCAGGTATTGCGCCTCGGGTTTCTCCAAGCTACGTAGCCGCTGAACCCTACGCTTTTGGGAGTGACTGAGTCCATCAGGGCACCACCTTGGCCGGTGGTATCTATCTTCTTCTTCATCTTCTGACTCCTCGAAATCTTCCTCGAAATCTTCCACTCGAGATGACTCAGGTCGTCTGTTCTGAGATGGGAGAGGCCCTAGACGCTTGAACACTGAAACCTCACCTGTGTCCTCCTTCTGCTGTCTACATTCCGGGCAGTTGTCGATTGTAGGCAATCGGCTCATTCCTGAATCCCAGCAGTGCTTAAAGAAAGGACAATCCCAGTGTATGTCTATGTCTTCCTGTTCTCTTGACTTCCCCTTAGCGCGGTACTCATACCCTTCGTCGTCTCTATCATACCGACGATATTTTCCGTTGTCCACATCAGACCGACGATATCTTTCGTCGTCTCTGTCGTACCGCCGGCGTTGGTCGTACTGACGCTCATATTTGTTAAGGAGGTGCGCGGAGAGCGGTCTTTGATACCGCACGTTTCTCACGTGTTCCTCGGTGATATACCGTCTGTCATCATATCGGGGCCGGTCGCGTGGGCCGGCCTCCTCCTTTTCCTTGCCACGGGAGTGACCGGTTTCTTCTTTATCCCTGCCATGGTGGTATACAAGCCCTGCCATGTTAACACCGAATGAGAAATCGAGCCGGCGCCTCGTGGAGTGATTGAGTTCCACCATGTTGACGCCAGGAAACGGTTGAATGTCCACTTTCATGGCAAACTGACCAAGGATCAAACGGCCTTGTTCTATCGCCGTTTGGATCTGCCGACGCAACTCTTTGCAGTCATTGGTGATATGGGTGAATGAGTGATGCCACTTGCAGTACGGCCTCCCGTTCATTTCTTGCGCCGTGGGGATTTTATGGCCTTCGGGTAACTTCAGCTGTTTTTCCTTAAGCAATAAATCGAATATCTGCTCAGCTTTGCTTACATCGAAATCAAACCCTTTTGCAGGCCCTTGTTGTTTCACCCATTTGCAGGGCACGAGAACTGCTCCCCGAGCCCATTTAGCCACGGCTACTTCCTGGTCTTCAGCAGAGTCCTCAACTTCTTCTGTCTCGACCAGGCCTATCGGACGCTTGAACTTGTCTTGGTACGATTCTGGGTGACGCTGCTCATACAAAGTCAATTTCTGAACCATGTGCGCCAGTGAATTGTATTCCACTTGGAAAGCCAGATCCTTGATCGGTGCTGCGAGGCCCAACACTGCCAGATCGACTGCTTCTTTCTCAGTTAAACGAGCCGAATAACATCGGTTCTTGACAGTCCTGAAACGCTGAATGTATTCCGACACCGTTTCTCCCCGCTTATGCCGCACCTGCGCCAGATCGGCGATGCCAGCTTCAGTAGCTTCTGAGTGATATTGAACATGAAACTGCTCTTCCAGTTGCTTCCACGTCCGAACTGAATCTGGTGGCAACGAGGTGTACCACCCAAAAGCTGGTCCCGTGAGAGATTGTGCAAAAAACCTTACACGTAACGGGTCTGATGCTGAAATCATGCCCAACTGTGCCAAATATCGGCTCACATGCTCAATTGAGCTAGACCCTTCTGATCCATTGAACTTTGAGAACTCAGGGAGCCGATACTTGGGCGGCAGCGGGATCAAATCATATTCGTTGGGGTACGGCTTGGAATAGCCGATTGTTCTCCTCTTTGGCAGGATGCCGAACTGGTCTCTCAAGATTGTACTGATTTGTTCCACGGTATGAGCTGCAGGGGCTGAGCTTTCATGACTCGTTCCGGTGGCATATTTAGCTAGCCACGCCTGTTTATCGGCGTCCGCTCCAGAAATTCCTCCTGCTGCAATCTGGCTCGTGCGTGCCAAGTTATTGCAGTCCGGCACGTATGTGCACACGTATCCATGTGGGATTTCTTTAGGCGGCTCATACAGGAATTGACAATCGCCAGGATCGCCTCCAACCTTGTAGACGACGTATGCCGGTGAACCCTGTGGCTCGGGAGCTGCAAGCGCGAATGGCAGCTGCGGTCTGGTCTGGAACGGTATTTCTCCCTGGTGAGTCCCTAGGGCAGGTCCTGACGGAGAGTACTGATGCTTCATGATTTCCTGAACCACGCGAACCGCAATGCGCTCGAAAGCGTTCACCAGGCTCTCAGAATGAAGGTGTAGAGAATGAGCTACCATGTAATTAACTTCCGGCGCGAGCTGCGGTGCGTTCCTCCGAAGGGACGGATAGATCTACTTCATCGAGAACGCCTTCGGGTGAGAACCCTCTCCACCTAATGCCATGTTGACGGGTCCTCTCGAAAGAGCCGATGAGATCGGATTCGAAGACGGCTTTAATCTCATCATATTTCTTCTTGTGCTCCTCGTGCGGATCTTCGTACGTGATTGGTTTGTCCGCCATCTCAGCTGCGGATGTTGACGCAATTGCTCGTAGAATGTCCCACCGGGCGTGCCGGAATGTGTTGCCTCGCCAAAACCCACCGGCGAGCAGCGACGAGCAACACGAAGAGCCGGGAGGCTCCCGAACCGCTGGTGGGCCCCGGTCCCTCGGGCGACGGCCCGCAAACTCCAGCACACGTCCTGGCTGTTGCGAGGGCGTGCCACCTGACCTATACCTGGTCAGGAAGGTGATGGATTGCTTCGATTAGTTTCCTGCATGGCAGACACGTAAACATTAAATCCGAGCCTCGATCGGCTCTCAGGTTACCCTGTGAATCGGCTCAAAGAGCCGATTGACCCATGGATCGCATTGGGTCTACGATAACATGGGGATCCTGCTTTATCAATACCAAGTTAAATCAATCTACGACAGTCTAGGGCTTTCACCGCATAATCGGAACATCCTACGCGCAGGTGAGCCTGGCAGATACGAAAGATAATAGAAAACTAGTCCTAGAAGAGGCCTAAAAACCAACACAAAGTCGATTCCCGGAACAATCCCTCTAGGATCGGCAAACCATACCTTACGCACTACTGGATCGTTCAACCCGTTTGCAAGGCCTAACCATGTGGATATCAAACTAATCCTTGGAGAACAAGGAACAACCATAACAGATCAGATCTACTAAATAAAGACCAAGCAAGACGCTGCCCTTAGACCCAAGATAGGTGCAAAGACAGCTAGATATTTAGGGGCAACATAACTAAGCAAGCATATCAGAAAAGTATCGATGTTAGCCCCGAAACATCTATGATAACGGTATTGCTCGCCATCAACAAGGCTTCAGTACGAGCAACACAAAACAACGAATAAACTGATACTGCCTAGATCACAAGATGCGATCTAGGCAGCATGACGCTTACCCGGAAGAAACCCTCGAAACAAGGGGTGGCGATGCGCCTAGATTGTGTTTGTTGTGAACGTGATCGTCCTCCTTTCTCAATAACCCTAGGTACATATTTATAGTCCGTGGACTTTCTATCTTTGGAATAAACCTAACTGTGTACGAACCAACTCTATCTCTTAATTCTAAACTGAAATGTGATCTACCATAATGTACAGATACACGGGCAATCTAGCCCAAACTCTCGCACGAGGCCGATTCAGAAACACTTTATGTACATATCCTCTAAGCCCATCTCAATCACGGCCCATCTCTGCTTGGCTAAAATCCGGCGATAACAGAAACTTACTCATGTGAATTTTCTTATGTGCCACCACTAGGTTCTACCACAGACCAAAAGTTCCCGCCTGTTCTGGTACCAAGATGGCACGATCGTCACACTAGCCAAGACCCTTGCCGCAAAGGATGCGGAAGGCAAGGACAAGGTAGTGCCAAACCCTGCCTATGTTGCATGGGAGAGAAATACCAGCAACTTTCTGGAAGCCTCATCAACCAGCTGAGGAAGGGGATCTTGAATCCAAGTCGCCGTGCTCCCCACCATGCATGAAATGTGGGAGGCGCTCAACACCATGTTTTCTTCAACCTCGCTCTCCCGCATCAACCAACCTGCGGATCTCCCTTGTGAACGCCAACAAAGCGGAACAATACACTGCCAAAAGCTACTTCGTCGAGATGAATTCCTACTCCGAAGAACTTGTCGCGCCGGGTAAGCCACTCACAGAAAATGAGCTTGTATCCTATATGTTGCTGCTTCACAGATCAAGAAGAAGCCCTCTTCAGCGCTGTACTGGTGGCTTGACGGTGTTCTTCCTCCTCTCGGCCTGCCATGGTGGCGAGGGAAAGGATGAGGAGCACCTCAAGCTAGTGGTGCATCAGCGCTGTTCTGGGGAGTGTTTGGAGCTTCTTCTCCCCTGGGCGGTTCTCAAGCGACGGCCACAGCTCGCCGCCGCTATCTTTGGTCAAGAGGCTGACCCCGCCTCGCTCGGCAGCCATGCCTGCCTGAGTGTCTTCTTCCTCTGCGTGAGGAATATCTCCAGCCTTGCCGCGTCTGCTCAAGCCTCTGCTCGGCCAAGTGGTTTCGTCCCTAGCCTGGATAGAGGTGGTCGCTGCAAGCTGTTCGTCGCCGGCGGGGAGTCTGGACTCGATTGCGTTTCTGCAATCTTCTTTGGGGTGAAGTCTGGATATGTCAAGGACCTTGTTGTAATTTCCTTTTCTTTTAGTGTCCTCCTTGTAAAACTTTGCCCACCGCCGTAATGAAAGCTCCAGGCCCTTCGTGGCCTTATATGTTCAAAAAAAAAAGAACTCAGGTGCGGTAAGAATGGATTTTCTTATGTTCAAGTTCAGAATCATTGCTCTCAAAATGAACCAACATCAATCTTTGGAAGCAAACTAAATTTCTGATCTAGATGTGTTTGGTTAACAGACATTCAGAGACACCAGATGGGGGATAAACCCTGCACCTGAGTATTGTACTATCACTCAACTTAAGATTTTTGAGAACCTAATAACAATCAAAATTCAGAGCACCTAGTATTCGCATGTTTCTTTTAGATTTTACAGAGGGTTCTCAACACCTACCAATTATTTCAAAATATTTTATGCCAATATTTAGAACCTGGGACGGTCATGTGTCTTCTTGCGTGGTGACCGCGACACAGGTGTCCTAGTCGCCATGATTGAATTGCAATTTCAGAGGTTGTTCTAGTAGTGATTAAGATTATATTGCCATTTATTTATGCTAATCATTTTTATTTTTGTTAATAACTTTTTTCATCACTAGTTGTAGTTTATATGTTCTTTCTATTGGTACATTATTTAGTGCAGTATTCTAATGTGTCTTTGTTTTCATACATGTATAGCAAAATGAAGCATGTAACTATGAATGTCATGTTTCCACATTATTCACCATTCATTGTTACAAATCTTTTTCTCATGCAATAATGAAGACATATTTAATTATTCACAAAAATACTTTCGTCATGTAAATTCTATGTGAGGACCTTTTCAATTTTTTTTTGTTAGACAAGATTTTGCTATAAGTATAACAGAGTAAACACATCCATCTAAAGTTAATATACAAAACTCAATGAATATCATTGTATTATCCTTACACACAATTATACCGTGTTAGATTATTTTGGAGCGTGGGAGTCTAGCAAATATGTTTATGAATGTTTCTAGAGTGTAGATGTGTCAAACAAGGTGGCAATTCAGTTCGGCTCCCAGGTGCAAGAGGAAGATTAATCTGCACGTCACGTCACAGAAAACCTGAGGTGTTATCATTTTGAGTAGAACTACAACTGCGTATCAAGGATCTGCACGCGGCCACGCGTCAATGCAAAACCTGAGGTGGGAAGACCAAAGAACATAGTATGTGCAAGGCAGGTGACGGTGCGGCTGTCCACGGAGGTGATTCAGTTCTACCAACAATAATCCCACACTGCTAGTTCAACGCTACGGAAACCAGGATATATTGAGAAGGCAAGAGCATGCAGATGATAGAACTAGAAACTCCAAGAATAATCACATAATCAGACGACAGGATTGCCCACAAATAGGAATACTGGTACTAGTTGAATTGATTGAGAAACATGATATATTTCCTGTTAGTTTCAATCTCCTGCATACAATAGGCATGGCAACCAGCCAAACAACATTTCGACACGAGAAACGCATTTGAACGTACCACTGTATAACTGCATCCTAATCAAATGATCAATCCACTCCTAAACGCACACTCAACAGTGTTGTGCACATGGAAATGGCATGTCCACTTCTAGCTAGTTCTTGCAGCTTCTATATATACATACAATTAAGTAAGCCGCCAAAGTGTTCTTGATGATATACCATTTATCTATTATGCTCAAATCTTTAACAATGAGATATTGGGGGAAAACAAATTCCATGGACCCAAACAATTAGTGATGTTCTAGTCTATGACATTCATGGCCACCACCTTCTTCACCACAAATTTATACCGATAGGATGATCATGGGTATGTGCATGTGTGAGTTTTATTTACCCTTTTTTGGTCTTGCTCATAGAGAAGTTTACACACATTTTGGTATTAGCTTTAGATTGCCACAATCGTTTCTCATATAGTACGGGCCAAGTTCACAACACATATTTTGGTATTACAAGTAAGTACATGATAGCCGTCCCGATCTAGCGGGTCAAAAACGTCTGTCAGCCGCCCCATGCTAGACCAGACGCCTTAGTGATCCCCATTCCCTAAACCCTTATAGGCGAATGACAAAACCGCCACACAAACATTACATTCACACAACACAGACAACATAAACATTCTTGCTAACATTATGTTTTTTGCCGCAGACTTTATTTACTGCTGCAACGGGTACCACCTCAGCCACGATGGAATGGGCTATGTCACTCCTGCTGAACCACCCAGCAGCCCACAAAAAGGTGCATGGCGAGATCATCGCATCTGTCGGGACCTCCCACCTGGTCGGAGCGGAGGATATGTCCCGCCTCACCTATTTCTAGTGTGTCCATAGCGAGACTCTTCGGCTTTACCCGCCCCTTTGCTGCCTCCGCACCAATCCTATGTGGACTGTGACATCCTCCTCGAAATAGGCTTTCGCCCCGCTTTATAAATAAAGCCGCAACGGCCGAACCGATACAAGGTGGAGAGGAGAACCTCTTACAAAGCAGATCAAAGAAAATCAAAAAAGAACACAGAGACCCCAAAGTTGCCACGAGGACATTGATGCGATACCGAGTCAAAACGGGGCTCCACAATGACGCCCCCAAGAGGGAAAACGACGCATTGCGCCGCCGCCGTCGAGACCATGAGGTCAAGGGCTTTCACCCGGAGCCGTACCGTGGGGCGGATACCCACAACGACGCCCCCAAGAGGGTTGCGATACCCGCAGGCACCACCGTCGTTGGCGCCGAGGCACTGAGCTTTCGCCCGGAAGCATCCACACACCACGCCCGACAACTCAGCCGCCCGCTGTCCCTAAGTTGGGCATCCCAAACACGATCTGGGGGTTGCCGAGGCCGAAACGCCGCCAACACCAGGATCTCCCACCGTCCGCTCCACGCCATCCTCAAGACCGAAGAGAGAGACCACCACCACCGCCGCATTGCCCGCCGAAGAGCCAACCGCGCAGTCCACCTTCCAGGGCCGCCGCCCCGGCATCCCCACGCACTCGAGCCCATGGATTAACCAGCACGCCGCAACACGAATTGGGCAGGGTAGGAAGGCACCATTGACAGCAGCCATCAAAGCACACGGCAGCCCAAGGGAGAGGAACCACCCTCCGACACCCGAGGTGCCCGCCGTCCGGACGCAGTAGCATGGCCAATGTGGCCAAAATCAGGCCCGGCCGCCTGCCAAGCCTCGATCACGCCCCATTACCGTGCCACCACACTGCTACGCCTAGGTCGCCGTCGCCATCCACCTGCAGCACCGGGCCGGACCAACCCTTGCCATCATCGACCTGCCACGTGCTAACCATACACCATGAGCGGCGTCGCCGCAACCTCACTCCTCGCAAACGGCCTTGGCCGAGACCACGCACCACCGCCAAGAAGCACCCCTGCCACGATGCCCGGGGATAGAGCCGCGCCGTTGTCGACGCCGCCATGCCACCGGTCAAGCCGAACACTTTGTCAGCATCGAAGAACTCGCCACCAAACTCGAGCAAGAGCCTCACCTCGGCCCTCCCGGACAGACGATGGACCGCGCAGCCGTACTGCCGAGGACCGCTGGATCTGGGCCCACCTGGCCCAGGTCTGGCACCAACGGCGGTGCAACCTGGGAGGAGCCTCGCCGGCGCTGGCTACCTCCACGGCCCTGGACGCGGCAAGCCTGGCCTAGATCGGGGCCCGCCTGGCCCAAACCCGGGCCGCCGCCGCCAGCAGCCTCCTCCGCCGTCGCCCTCCGCCGTCGCCCTCCGCCGTCACCCTCCGCCGTCGCCCTCCGCCGTCACCCTCCGCCATACGCTGCGCCAGCCCGCACCTCCGCCGAGAACAGCCGCCGCCAAGCCTCGCCGTCGCCGCCGGACCGAGCTCCACAAGCCCCTAGGTGCACCGCCGCCGACCGCGCCTGCCTCGCGCAGGGCCCCTGCGAGCGGGTAAGGAATGTCCCGCCGCCGCCAGCACCGCGCGGGCTTTGCCCGGCGGCTCTCGCCGGCGGCGGCGGAGGAGGAGGGAGGGGGGAGGTCTGGACGCGGGAGCTAGGGTTCGTCCCTGGCGTCGCCCGCGGGAGCGACGCGCAGGAGCAGAGCGTTTTTTCGTTGCTCTCGGCCCTATCCCGCCTCACCCATGTGGACTGTGACATTGGTGGCCACGAAGTCCCAAGCAGGACAATGCTGACCAAGAATGGCTACACTATCCACGGAACCCGACCATTTGTGAGGATCCTGCCGAGTTCAAGCCGGAGAGGTTTGATCACGGCGAGACTGAAGGGCTATTCATGACACCTCTTGGGATGGGGAGGCGCAAGGTGTCCCAGGGAGGCAATGGCTCTGCGTACGGTAGAGCTGGCTCATGGGTCACACACACAGAACGACTAAGCGGCTTGAAGGTGGCTATGACATGAGGAGCATCACCGTTCGTTCACCACAAGGACATGCCATTTGAGGTCATGTGAAAGCCACGTGAATTAATGTGTGTTACTTTATAAGATCTGATTAACCTTTTGAAATCATAAGTTATTCTGACTGAAGAAAGAGGCATTAACAATATTTAAGTACCATCATATATATAGCTGGCTAGGCACAACTGTTGAGAGCTTAGTCCTTCTAGCAACCAAATGTTCCAAGTTCTGAATATCGATCTATATATTTTATTGTACTTAACTGATATTTATTGGAGTAAGATGCGTGTATAGGTGTTTTTTTTGTTGTAGTAAAATATATGTGCATTCATTGTACTTGTGGAATGTAAGGATCTCACTAGTTATGTGAAATTTAGTTCGGATTATAGGAAGAACTCAAGGGGATTAGAGAATTTCAGAGGAAGATGATGAACTAGCCGCTACCTGCTAGCCTATCCTCGCCTGGATCCAGGCCGAGGTCGTCCGTTCTGTTCCAAGCCTATTCCGGTATCAAGATGGCACGATCGTTGCACTAGCCAAGACCCTTGCCGCAAAGGATGCGGAAGGCAAGGACAAGGTAGTGCCAAATCCTGCCTATGTTGCATGGGAGAGAAAGACCAGCAACTTCCTGGAAGCCTCCTCAACTAGCTGAGGAAGGAGATCTTGAATCCAAGTCGCCGCGCTCCCCACCATGCATGAAATGTGGGAGGCGCTCAACGGCATGTTTTCTTCAACCTCGCTCTCCCGCATCAACCAACCTGCAGATGTCCTTCACGAACGCCGACAAAGCGGAACAATACACTGCCAAAAGCTACTTTGTCGAGATGAAGTCCTATGGCGAAGAACTTCCCGCGTCAGGCAAGCCACTCACAGAAAATGAGCTTGTATCCTATATGGTGGCAGGATTGGACGAGAAGTACATTCCCTCGTGTTGGCACTAGATGCTCGCATAGATGGGCGGACACTTGATGATGATCTGTTTGCACAAATTAATGTCGAACTTGATCCAACACGTCAAGCTCCTAGGCTCCAACACCAACAGTGCCTACATCTGCCAAAACTGCCTCTCGAGGGCGACCTAGACGTGGTCGAAGAAGGGAAAAATGTTTACATACCACACGTGTACCATTGTTTGCATAAAGCTTGCTATGAACGCTGGTATGTTCATATGATCCCTTGCCAATTGACATAAATGTCCATGATCGGGAAACCTCGATCATTTGTTGGTCAATGAGCTTGTTCGCATAAAGCTTGCTAGAAACCCTGGTATGTTTACATACCACACATGTATCAATGTTTCCAATTGATACAGTTATAGCATGACATAAAACTTATTATGAACTATTGATATATAATAATAAATACTCTTTATTATTTGCCTCTAGGGCACCATACATCGCCTCCCCGGTATGCCCCTCTAAGCCCCCCCCCCCTACCGACAAGGTATTTCTCCGGCATCAGTGAACACACCCCTAAGTTTAGAGTGAGCCTCCGCCGCTCCAGAGTAGAAGGGATCGAAGAGGGGCAAAATGAGTTGAGAGAGAGAGAGATGGGACACATGTGGGCTAGTGGATAAGACAACCTCGTCTAGGGGTACATGGGAGACGCGTCATAGAATGGAAGACCAATCCTCATTTGGTACATAGAAACCATTAAAATTGAGTTATACTCCTACACTAAAAATGTATTCTCTATGTATTAAATTAACTGACTCGGTTTTTTTTGTAGATACAAATATATCTACACAACAGTTAGAGACGGAGCCACGGAGGGAGTACATCTATATAATCTAGGTGCTTGCTAAGAACAAAAAGGTAGTGCAAAAAAAAGAGTTGGCCTGAGAGATGAGCGAACCCGTACGTCCAAGGCACGTGTACACGGAGGTTATCAAGTTCCGACTGAGGTTATCAGCCAAGCCCACCGCCACGTCTCGCAGAGCGCTGAAGAAGCGCATCTCGGACCGGGCCGGAGCCCATGGGCTCGAGCCCACCCCTTCCATGCCAACCCTTTGGCCCTCCCAAGCTGGAGTTACAGGCTCGCACCACCAAGCCCGGCCGACGTAACATCCCGGGTGCTACCAATATATCCTGGTCTTCGTTGCCTTGGACTAGCGGTGTGGTACTATTATTTCATCTGGTACGTACGTACTATGTAGAACTGAATCTTCCAAGTATTACCTTCGTGGGCAGCCGCACCGCACGTAGCTTCTCTGGTCGTGTATATATCTATCCGGCCCACCTCATATCACCTCCTCCACTTCCAACACCGTCCAGCTTCTCTATCGTTTCCAGCTGTGGATGGATTACTGGAACTGCTATAGTTTTTTACGTTCAACTTATGTTCTGGCATCACGCCGTGCCCATCGCTCCGCCGCCAGGATATCCTCCCTTCATCACTTTCACATGCATCAACGGGGCTGCTACCTGATCACAGGCACCTGCCTCCTTCGGTGCCCTTGTACGCGCGCCTTCTCTCATAGTGATAGGCTCCATCCGGCCCGCAAGGTTACTGCGCCGCGCAGTCATACACCAAGGAGCTAGCCATCTTGTGTTAAGACATCCTATTTCGAATCACCGTGAACAATCCGTTAGTAGAAAACTAGAAGGTTTCCCGCTCGTTGCTGTGAAAGTAGATGACTGAAGAATAATACTACCTCCTCTCTATAATATATAATCCATTCTATAGCAAATAAAAGTGCAGTGTTTGTACGACTTTGGCGTCCACGGCCACGCCACACCAGCATGGGACTGGTTCGCCCTGAGTGGCGAATCCAGCCCATTTTGTTAGGGTGGGGCAGACCTTACTTAGCTGGGCTTTTGTATTTTTTTTATTTTTTTATATAAGACATATGTGATGGGCCAAATCTTAGGGTGGGGCCAGCCCCACCCTTTCACCCTGTTGGCTCCGCCATTGGCCCTGAACAACACCGCCAGTTCCTCCAACACCGGCGGATGGGTCATGGACTCCAACGCCACCTCGCTCGTGGCTTCCGACCACAACATAACATCTTCTCCAACCCAACTCTCCCCTCCCTCCCAAGTCACCATTGTAAACAGTGTTTCTTCACTTATCGGCTTATCGTTATCGCCACTACTGGTCGCACTACATTATCCACGCCTTATCACACGTTTCTCTTAACTAATGTCCTGGTTGTTCCAGCTATCATAAAAAATTTCCTTACACTTAAACAATATCAATTCACTATTGATAATTCTTGCTCTATGGAGAATGACCCTTTTGGGTTTTTTTTCATTAAGGATCGGAGGACACCGCGCGAGATCATACGATGCAGTAGCCCCAGCTCCTCTATGAGCTTTCCACTATAAACTGCCCTTCTCGGCGCGACCACATGGCCATTCGTTCTTGTCGGTCCTCCGAAAACCCTAGACATCGTCGACCTTCTTATCTCCACCTTCTTCCCCATCCATAGCGCACAACCACGAAGCCGGTGGCAGTGGCGCCGGTGCCGGGGATAGCGAGAACCTACCGTTAAACCTCAATATTGAGGAGGCGGCGGTGCTTCACCGAGCTCGTTACCTCGTGCCACCGTACTACCAACTGCCTCATGGCCGACACTTGTCAATGGCGGTTACACGGTGCTTCCGTTGCTGGAGAGGGGAGCTTCGCACCCTCATCGTGGAGTGTCGGGTGCAGCTGCCACCGTTGCACTGGAACGACCCGACATGGGGCCTGAACAACTAGTAGTGGTCGGGCATCTTCCAACGCGAGCGGGAGGAGGATATCGCTCGCTTCTTCGCCCCGATTTCGGGTGGTTCAACCGCATCGCCCGACAAGTGTGGTGGCACAGGCGATACATCGACCAGACGCTCGTCGCGCATGACGCGACGATGTTCGCTGGGCAGCGTCCTTCCCCTTGCAATCCAACGTTCGTCACCGTACCCACCGCTAGGACGCACTAGAGGAAATGAATATAAAAGTTGCTTTTGGAAAAAAAATCAATATGTTGAAAGTTTAGAATGTTTCAAATGGCAAGTGTATCCACACGACATTTGAAAGAACTCAAGTGCGATAAGAATGAATTTCCTTATGTTCAAGTTCAGAATCATTGCTCTCAAAATTAACAAACATCAATCTTCTGAAGCAAACTAAATTTCTGATCTACATGTGCTTGGTTAACAAACATTCAGAGACACCGGATCGAGGATAAACCCTACACCTGAGTATTGTAATATCACTCAACTTAAGATTTTAGAGAACCTAATAACAATCAAAATTCAGAGCACCTAGTATTCACATGTTTCTTTCAGATTTTACAGAGGCTTCTCAACACCTAGCAATTATTTCAAAATATTTTATGCCAATATTTAGAATCTGGGACTGTCATGTCTCCTCTTGCGTGGTGACGCCGACACAGGTGCCCTAGTCGCCATGATTGAGTTGAAATTCCAGAGGTTGTTCTAGTAGTGATTAAGATTGTATTTCCATTTATTTATGCTAATCATTTTTATTTTTGTTAACTACTTTTTTCATCACTAGTTGTATTTTATATGTTCTTTCTATTGGTACATTATTTAGTGCAGTATGCTAATGTGTCTTTGTTTTCATACATGTATAGGAAAATGAAGCATGTAACCATGACGTCATGTTTCCACATTATTCACCATTCATTGTTACAAATCTTTTTCTCATGCAATAATGAAGACATATTTAATTAGTCACAAAAATAGTTTCATCATGTAAATTCTATGTGAGGACCTTTTCAGATTTTTTTTGTTAGACAAGATTTTGCTATAAGTATAACAAAGTAAACGCATCCATCTAAAGTTAATATACAAAACTCAATGAGTATCATTGTATTATCCTTACACACAATTATACCGTGTTAGAGTATTTTGGAGCGTGGGAGTCCAGCAAATATGTTTATGAATGTTTGTAGAGTGTAGATGTGTCAAACAAGGCGGCAATTCAGTTCGGCTCCCGGGTGCAAAGAGGAAGATTAATCTGCACATCACGTCATAGGAAAACCTGAGGTGTTATCATTTTGAGTAGAACTACAACTGCGTATCTTCCGCTCTTTCAGAACAGACAAGCCATCTTTTTTTCACCGACCGACTTGGCGTCAAGGATCTGCACGCGGCCACGTCAAAGCAAAACCTGAGGTGGGAAGACCAAAGAACATAGTATGTGCAAGGCAGGTGACGTTGCGGCTGTCCACGGAGGTGATTCAGTTCTACCAAAGATGGGCATGCAAGTTCAATGCTACGGAAACCAGGATGTATTGAGAAGGCAAGAGCATGGAGATGATAGAATTAGACTTTTCGGCTTTTCGGCTGTGGCCAAGGCTAATTTCCAATTAGGTACTTGGGAATTCCGATTTACTATCGAAGACTTACCAATGCTGAGTGGAAATTGGTTGAGGAAAGACTTCAGATCAGATTAAGTAGCTGGAAAGGTAAATTACTGTCTCTGGGAGGAAGATTAGTACTCATAAATGCGGTACTAAGTAATATGGTACTTTATATGATATCTTTCTTCCAACTTCCCAAAGGAGTCTTAAAACGATTGGATTATTTTCGATCAAGATTCTTCTGGCAAAGGGATAGTGAGAAGCGTAAATATCGACTGGCTAAATGATGTGTGCTGTGTCGGCCCAAAGATCATGGAGGACTTGGTATTCAAGACCTCCAGGTCAAGAATAGGGCACTCTTTGGTAAATGGTTGTACAAACTACTTACCGAAGAGGGCATATGGCAAACACTCCTCAAGAGGAAGTATATTGGCTCAAAGGCTATGTCTCAGGTTCTTTGGAAATCAGGAGATTCTCATTTTTGGGCTGGTCTTATGGAAACAAAGAAGTTTTTATTTCCATATGGATCTTTCTCTATTAAGGATGGGTCGGAAATTCGTTTCTGGGAGGATAAATGGTTGGGTAATATGATACGTCTCCGACGTATCGATAATTTCTTATGTTCCATGCCACATTATTGATGATATCTACATGTTTTATGCACACTTTATGTCATATTCGTGCATTTTCTGGAACTAACCTATTAACAAGATGCCGAAGAGCCGCTTGTCGTTTTCTGCTGTTTTTGGTTTCAGAAATCCTAGTAACGAAATATTATCGTAATTGGACGAAATCAACGCCCAGGGTCCTATTTTGCCACGAAGCTTCCAGAAGACCGAAGAGGAGTCGAAGTGGGGCCGCGAGGCGCCGCCACACTAGGGCGGCGCGGCCCAGGCCCTGGCCGCGCCGACCTAGAGTGTGGGGCCCTCGTGTGGCCCCCTGACCTGCCCTTCCGCCTACTTAAAGCCTCCGTCGCGAAACCCCCAGTACCGAGAGCCACGATACGGAAAACCTTCCGCAGACGCCGCCGCCGCCAATCCCATCTCGGGGATTCGGAGATCTCCTCCGGCACCCCGCCGGAGAGGGGATTCATCTCCCGGAGGACTCTTCACCGCCATGGTCGCTCCCGGAGTGATGAGTGAGTAGTTCACCCTTGGACTATGGGTCCATAGCAGTAGCTAGATGGTTGTCTTCTCCTCATTGTGCTTCATTGTTGGATCTTGTGAGCTGCCTAACATGATCAAGATCATCTATATGTAATGCTATATGTTGTGTTTGTCGGGATCCGATGGATAGAGAATACCATGTTATGTTAATTATCAAGTTATTACCTATGTGTTGTTTATGATCTTGCATGCTCTCTCGTTATTAGTAGAGGCTCCGGCCAAGTTGATGCTAGTAACTCCAAGAGGGAGTATTTATGCTCGATAGTGGGTTCATGTCTCCGTGAATCTGGGGAGTGACGAAACCCCTAAGGTTATGGATGTGCTGTTGCCACTAGGGATAAAACATTGATGCTATGTCCGAGGATGTAGTTATTGATTACATTACGCGTAATACTTAATGCAATTGTCCGTTGTTAGCAACTTAATACCGGAGGGGGTTCGGATGATAACCTCGAAGGTGGACTTTTAGGCATAGATGCAGCTGGATGGCGGTCTATGTACTTTGTCGTAATGCCCAATTAAATCTCACTATATTTATCATGACATGTATGTGCATTGTTATGCCCTCTCTATTTGTCAATTGCCCGACTGTAATTTGTTCACCCAACATGCTTTTATCTTGTGGGAGAGACGCCTCTAGTGAACTGTGGACCCCGGTCCATTCTTTTATACGGAAATACAAATCTGCTGCAATACTTGTTTTACTGTTTTCTTGCAAACAATCATCTTCCACACAATACGGTTAACCCTTTGTTACAGCAAGCCGGTGAGATTGGCAACCTCACTGTTTCGTTGGGGCAAAGTACTTTGGTTGTGTTGTGCAGGTTCCACGTTGGCGCCGGAATCTTCGGTGTTGCGCCGCACTACATCCCGCCGCCATCAACCTTCAACGTGCTTCTTGACTCCTACCGGTTCGATTAAACCTTGGTTTCTAACTCGAGGGAAACTTGCCGCTGTGCGCATCACACCTTCCTCTTGGGGTTCCCAACGGACGTGTCGCCTACACGCATCAAGCAAATTTCTGGCGCCGTTGCCGGGGAGTTCAAGACACGCTGCAAGGGGAGTCTCCACTTCCCAATCTCTTTACTTTGTTTTTGTCTTGCTTTATTTTATTTACTACTTTGTTTGCTGCATTATATCAAAACACAAAAAAAAATTAGTTGCTAGCTTTACTTTATTTACTGTCTTGCATTCTATATCAAAAACACAAAAAATTAGTTACTTGTATTTGCTTTACTTATTTCAACATGTTTCCTCTTAATTTTACTGTAAAAGATATACATGTGGGACAAGGGTCTATAATTGGAAGAGATAATATAGAAGAATTTTTCACCCATGTTAGTATGCATGAAGATCTTAAAGATATACCACTTGCAAAAGCTGTCCCTACTTATGAAGATGCCTCTGTTTGTTTGGTACGCATGATGGAAGCTAGATTTATTAGTCTCAACCCCATGATACAACACATATTTCTTACACTTTCTCGATATGGAGCGGGGAGAGAAGAGAGATTTTGTTCTAAAAGTCTTAGTGCGAGAATTTGAAGATATAGCTATAGAAGCTAGAAAAGTTTTTATTAAGCATAAGAGGCTTGGCTTTTATACCGACTTTAAAAGAACACTTGAAAAAATGGATATGTATAGAATAAAATATACCGATAATGCTAATGATGGTGGGGAGATCAAAGCACCAATACCATGTAAACTCCTAGCTATGAATGATGCACTAGAAAATAACTATGCTTGGCTTGTTCCTGAAAATTTGTTCGATGAGAGTAGCAAGCCCAAGACTAATGAAAAGGGAGACGCTGAAACTTATGTATCCAATATACTATGCTTGGTTGAGAAAACTCCAAACCCCGCTGTAGATGTACCATCTCTTGATAATACTTGATTTACACTTTCTGCGCCTAGCTGAAAGGCGTTAAAGAAAAGCGCTTATGGGAGACAACCCATGTTTTTACTACAGTATTTTTGTTTTATATTTGAGTCTTGGAAGTTGTTTTCTACCTCTCCTTATCTTAGTTTCGAGTTTTGTTGTGCCAAGTAAAGTCTTTGATAGTAAAGTAAATACTAGATTTGGATTACTGCGCAGAAACAGATTTC
Source organism: Lolium rigidum (assembly GCF_022539505.1). Classification (NCBI taxonomy): domain Eukaryota; kingdom Viridiplantae; phylum Streptophyta; class Magnoliopsida; order Poales; family Poaceae; genus Lolium; species Lolium rigidum. The sequence goes on from NC_061508.1 coordinate 352,194,926, forward strand.
TTTGCTGTCACGAATCTGGGTCTAATTTTCTGTAGGTAACTCAGAAAATTATGCCAATTTACGTGAGTGATCCTCAGATATGTACGCAACTTTCATTAAATTTGGGCATTTTCATTTGAGCAAGTCTGTTGCCTCAATTAAATCCATCTTTACGGACTGTTCTGTTTTGACAGATTCTGCCTTTTATTTCGCATTGCCTCTTTTGCTATGTTGGATGAATTTCTTTGATCCATTAATATCCAGTAGCTTTATGCAATGTCCAGAAGTGTTAAGAATGATTGTGTCACCTCTGAACATGTTAATTTTTATTGTGCACTAACCCTCTAATGAGTTGTTTCGAGTTTGGTGTGGAGGAAGTTTTCAAGGATCAAGAGAGGAGTATGATACAATATGATCAAGGAGAGTGAAAGCTCTAAGCTTGGGGATGCCCCGGTGGTTCACCCCTGCATATTCTAAGAATACTCAAGCGTCTAAGCTTGGGGATGCCCAAGGCATCCCCTTCTTCATCGACAACATTATCAGGTTCCTCCCCTGAAACTATATGTTTATTCCGTCACATCTTATGTGCTTTGCTTGGAGCGTCGGTTTGTTTTTGTTTTTGTTTTGTTTGAATAAAATGGATCCTAGCATTCACTGTATGGGAGAGAGACACGCTCCGCTGTAGCATATGGACAAGTATGTCCTTAGGCTTTACTCATAGTATTCATGGCGAAGTTTTTTCTTCGTTAAATTGTTATATGGTTGGAATTGGAAAATGCTACATGTAGTAATTCTAAAATGTCTTGGATAATTTGATACTTGGCAATTGTTGTGCTCATGTTTAAGCTCTTGCATCATATATTTTGCACCCATTAATGAAGAAACACTTAGAGCTTGCTAATTTGGTTTGCATATTTGGTTTCTCTAGAGTCTAGATAATATCTAGTATTGAGTTTTGAACAACAAGGAAGACGGTGTGGAGTCTTATAATGTTTACAATATGTCTTTTATGTGAGTTTTTCTCGTACTGTTCATCCTTGTGTTTGTTTCAAATAACCTTGCTAGCCTAAACCTTGTATCGAGAGGGAATACTTCTCATGCATCCAAAATACTTGAGCCAACCACTATGCCATTTGTGTCCACCATACCTACCTACTACATGGTATTTATTCGCCATTCCAAAGTAAATTGCTTGAGTGCTACCTTTAAAATTCCATCATTCACCTTTGCAATGTATAGCTCATGGGACAAATAGCTTAAAAACTATTGTGGTATTGAATATGTACTTATGCACTTTATCTCTTATTAAGTTGCTTGTTGTGCGATAACCATGTTTCTGGGGACGCCATCAACTATTCTTTGTTGAATATCATGTGAGTTGCTATGCATGTCCGTCTTGTCCGAAGTAAGAGAGATCTACCACCTTAATGGTTGGAGCATGCATATTGTTAGAGAAGAACATTGGGCCGCTAACTAAAGCCATGATTCATGGTGGAAGTTTCAGCTTTGGACATATATCCTCAATCTCATATGAGAATAATAATTGTTGCCACATGCTTATGCATTAAAGAGGAGTCCATTATCTCGTTGTCCATGTTGTCCCGGTATGGATGTCTAAGTTGAGAATAATCAAAAGCGAGAAATCCAAAATGCGAGCTTTCTCCTTAGACCTGTGTACAGGCGGCATGGAGGTACCCCATTGTGACACTTGGTTAAAACATGTGTATTGCGATGATCCGGTAGTCCAAGCTAATTAGGACAAGGTGCGGGCACTATTAGTATACTATGCATGAGGCTTGCAACTTGTAAGATATAATTTTCATAACTCATATGCTTTATTACTACCGTTGACAAAATTGTTTCATGTTTTCAAAATAAAAGCTCTAGCACAAATATAGCAATCGATGCTTTCCTCTTTGAAGGACCATTCTTTTTTACTTTTATGTTGAGTCAGCTCACCTATCTCTCTCCACCTCAAGAAGCAAACACTTGTGTGAACTGTGCATTGATTCCTACATACTTGCATATTGCACTTGTTATATTACTCTATGTTGACAATTATCCATGAGATATATATGTTACAAGTTGAAAGCAACCGCTGAAACTTAATCTTCCTTTGTGTTGCTTCAATACCTTTACTTTGATTTATTGCTTTATGAGTTAACTCTTATGCAAGACTTATTGATGCTTGTCTTGAAGTACTATTCATGAAAAGTCTTTGCTTTATGATTCACTTGTTTACTCATGTCATTACCATTGTTTTGATCGCTGCATTCATTACATATGTTTACAAATAGTATGATCAAGGTTATGTTGGCATGTCACTTCGTAAATTATCTTTGTTATCGTTTTACCTCCGCTCGGACGAGCAGTAACTAAGCTTGGGGATGCCGATACGTCTCCGACGTATCGATAATTTCTTATGTTCCATGCCACATTATTGATGATATCTACATGTTTTATGCACACTTTATGTCATATTCGTGCATTTTCCGGAACTAACCTATTAACAAGATGCCGAAGAGCCAGTTGCTGTTTTCTGCTGTTTTTGGTTTCAGAAATCTAGTAACGAAATATTCTCGGAATTGGACGAAATCAACGCCCAGGGTCCTATTTTGCCACGAAGCTTCTAGAAGATCGAAGAGGAGTCGAAGTGGGGCCACTGTAGGATAACGTTGCATAGAAAACAAAAATTTTCCTACCGCGAACACGCAATCCAAGCCAAGATGCAATCTAGAAGACGGTAGCAACGAGGGGGTATCGAGTCTCACCCTTGAAGAGATTCCAAAGCCTACAAGATGAGGCTCTTGTTGCTGCGGTAGACGTTCACTTGCCGCTTGCAAAAGCGCGTAGAAGATCTTGATCACGATCGGCTCCGGCGCCACGAACGGGCAACACCTCCGTACTCGGTCACACGTTCGGTTGTTGATGAAGACGACGTCCTTCTCCCCGTTCCAGCGGGCAGCGGAAGTAGTAGCTCCTCCTTGAATCCGGCAGCACGACGGCGTGGTGGCGGTGGCGATGGAGATCTCCGGCGGAGCTTCGCTAAGCGTGCGGGAGAAGAGGAGGAGAGAGGGGGCGGCTAGGGTTGGGAGAGGGGGTGGCCGGCCACCTATGGGTGCGGCCAAGCTATGGGCTTGTGGTGGTCAGCCCCCTCTCCTATGCCCCTCATTATATAGGTGGAATCCCCAAGAGTTGTAGTCCAAGTCTTCGAATAAGACCCCAACACCAAAACTTCCCAAAGGTGGGAAACCTACTCAAGGAGGGAGTCCTACCCAAGGTGGGACTCCCACCTTTTCCTTAGGTGGGGTGGCCGGCCACCTCTAGGTGGAGCCCACCCGGGACTCCTCCTTTAGGGTTTGGCTGGCCAAGCTTGTGGAGTCCTTCCGGGACTCCACCTTCCATAGTGCGTTTCTTCCGGACTTTTCTAGAACCTTCTAGAACCTGCCATAAATGCACCGGATCATTTCCAAACTTGGAATATGACTTCCTATATATGAATCTTATTCTCCGGACCATTCCGGAACTCCTCGTGATGTCCGGGATCTCATCCGGGACTCCGAACAAATATTCGAACTCCATTCCATATTCAAGTTCTACCATTTCAACATCCAACTTTAAGTGTGTCACCCTACGGTTCGTGAACTATGTGGACATGGTTGAGTACTCACTCCGACCAATAACCAATAGCGGGATCCGGAGATCCATAATGGCTCCCACATATTCAACGATGACTTTAGTGATCGAATGAACCATTCACATACGATACCAATTCCCTTTGTCACGCGATATTTTACTTGTCCGAGGTTTGATCTTCGGTATCACTCTATACCTTGTTCAACCTCGTCTCCCGACAAGTACTCTTTACTCGTACCGTGGTATGTGGTCTCTTATGAACTTATTCATATGCTTGCAAGACATTAGACGACATTCCACCGAGAGGGCCCGGAGTATATCTATCCGTCATCGGGATGGACAAATCCCACTCGTTGATCTATATGCCTCAACTCATACTTTCCGGATACTTAATCCCACCTTTATAACCACCCATTTACGCAGGTGGCGTTTGATGTAATCAAAGTACCTTTCCGGTATAAGTGATTTACATGATCTCATGGTCATAAGGACTAGGTAACCATGTATCGAAAGCTTATAGCAAATAACTTAATGACGAGATCTTATGCTACGCTTAATTGGGTGTGTCCATTACATCATTCATATAATGATATAACCTTGTTATTAATAACATCCAATGTTCATGATTATGAAACTAATCATCCATTAATCAACAAGCTAGTTTAAGAGGCATACTAGGGACTTCTTGTTGTCTACATATCACACATGTACTAATGTTTCGGTTAATACAATTATAGCATGATATATAAACATTTATCATAAACATAAAGATATAAATAATAACCACTTTATTATTGCCTCTAGGGCATATCTCCTTCAGCCACGAGGCGCCGCCACACTAGGGCGGCGCGGCCCAGGCCCTGGCCGCGCCGACCTAGGGTGTGGGGCCCTCGTGTGGCCCCCTGACCTGCCCTTCCGCCTACTTAAAGCCTCCGTCGCGAAACCCCCGCATGCGAGAGCCACGATACGGAAAACCTTCCGGAGACGCCGCCGCCGCCAATCCCATCTCGGGGATTCCGGAGATCTCCTCCGGCACCCTGCCGGAGAGGGGATTCATCTCCCGGAGGACTCTTCACCGCCATGGTCGCCTCCGGAGTGATGAGTGAGTAGTTCACCCCCTGGACTATGGGTCCATAGCAGTAGCTAGATGGTTGTCTTCTCCTCATTGTGCTTCATTGTTGGATCTTGTGAGCTGCCTAACATGATCAAGATCATCTATCCGTAATGCTATATGTTGTGTTTGTCGGGATCCGATGGATAGAGAATACCATGTTATGTTAATTATCAAGTTATTACCTATGTGTTGTTTATGATCTTGCATGCTCTCCGTTATTAGTAGAGGCTCTGGCCAAGTTGATGCTAGTAACTCCAAGAGGGAGTATTTATGCTCGATAGTGGGTTCATGTCTCCGTGAATCCGGGGAGTGACAGAAACCCCTAAGGTTATGGATGTGCTGTTGCCACTAGGGATAAAACATTGATGCTATGTCCGAGGATGTAGTTATTGATTACATTACGCGCAATACTTAATGCAATTGTCTGTTCACTAGTAGGAAAAGCCTCATCAGTGGCGCACGAAAATTTGATTCTGTGGCGCACGGGCGGTGCGCCACAGAAACGTCGCCACAAAAATAAGCTTTCTGTGGCGCACCCGGTCGTGCGCCACGTAAATAAGGTTTCGTGGCGCACCGGGCCAGGTGCGCCACGTAAATAAGTAGTTCCGTGGCGCATGTGATGTAGCTGCGCCACGTAAACAGGTGCGCCACGTAATTGTTTTTTGGTGCGCCACGTAACTATGTACAAGTATACTCGATTTTGTGCTCCCCGGTGTATTATACAGTGTTTTATACTCGGTTTTATACACCGTATACAGAGTTATATACTCGATATAATATAGACAGATATAATATGGACATATATAATCATCACATCATCATCACATTACTTAGAGCCCGATCGAGTTATACATATAGCTCCATACAACTCATAATCCATGCAAATTAAGAAAGTTCTCATCATCTCTAGATACAAACGAAGTGACACCGGCCGCCGCCTACACTAGGATGAAATAGAGTACCGCCGCGACGATGGTGAGCAAGAGCGAGAGCACAAGGAAGGTCTTCATCTTGCTCTTGTTCGCTTGGTGCGCCCTCCACTTGGCAACCGCCTCGTGTCTAGTCGGGTACCCTTTGTAGCAGCTTGCCGCTGAACTTGTGCACCTGTTTCTTGCACTCCTCCCACTCCTCGTACACTCCCGGAACCCTCCCTCGAACACGACGTAGTACGTCATCTCTATGGACACAAGGCATATTAGTATATAACGCAATGGAAAGAGTTAGAGGGTTCACATGCATACATATTCACAAGAATTAAAGCAAGGAAATAATAATAAACCTAAAAGAAATATAGCATCGGTATCACATAAGTAATATGGTTCAACGATAACGACTACAATAGTAACTCGAAGTCCAACAACGACGACCACCGTTTCGAGCAAATTAAGCAAGTTTAGTTTACAACACGGTGCAAATTGTCTATCGATTCAAAGTAATGCTAGGCACACCGGCCTCTGGCCAACGAGACGTCTTCTTGACCGGCTCCGGGAACGGCTTGTACAAGTCCTTCGTCGTCCACGTCCTTCCATCACCCTTGCTTATGTAGGCGTTCTTCGATATCCCTCTTAGGCAACGCTCTGGCTACGTGTAAGAGCCCCGATCCGTTGGATACATCTTGTAAGATAATTTCCGAGAGCTTTACTTGGATGCGATGGAAGTCTTCTCTAAGATCATCATCACTGATTTCCCTCGACATTTTAATGGGGTCTCGCTTACTAGGTGGCAGAGACATCATCTCTCGCATCCTCGACAAACCCTTTAAGGTGATGGAGGACATAGAAGGCCTCCTTAATGCCGCCACCTGGCTGCTTGATACAAGGGAAGTTGATCACGTGCTTGAACCCGATATTTTTAGTGTCCGGCCCGATATATTGCCCATTCTTGTCGAAGGTGCCTCCACTTTTGGAGTAGCCAAGGATAGCCTCATCGAGAACACCCCTTATTCTCGTGTAGTCTTTCTTCGTCGTCGTACTCGACGAGTCGAAATACCGGGCTAGTGACCACTTTGGATCTAGGATGATGAGTGTGCAGTATTTGTCCCTCGCTCAACACATGCAATTGAAATGGAATGTTGGAAATGATCGGCAATGGAAGAAATATATAAGAAAGCATAAGTTACGACGGCCGTGAGCGGATGTGTACTTACTCGGGAAAGACAGCGTAAGAATGGTGTTGCTCTCTTTGTGCATGAGCATGAAGTTCGGGAGGTACCGCACCGCCTTGGTCCGTGTCCTTGAGCCGTCCCGGAGCTGGCTATCGCGCATGTAGTAGGGATCCGCTACCGCGATGTGGCGGGGTCTCTCTCTCGTTGATCTTCATCTCGAAGATTGATCGCGTATAGGCGGACCAAGTTATAGTCGAGCCGTTTCGAGTGAAATAGATTGAAGACGTCCTCGAACGCTATGAAGAAGATATCCGCGGGGTCTTCATTGACGAAGTTCTGGTTGGACGGCACCTTGACCGAGAACACCGGTAATTTGGATCCTTTTCTTTAAGAAGGACGCTCTCTTGATAATGAATAGAGTGCTGCAAAGGGAGCATTTGTCCACTTGCGAGGTGTTCCATGTCCGGAGGCAGTATAGGTTTACCAGCTTCATGACACCGGGGCAAGCCATCCGGTGTAGGTGGTACCATGTCGTCGGCCCGGATCCTCTTAGGAGCAGGCTGGCTCGAAGATGCGCCCTTCTTGGCTCCTCTCTTCCTTCCCTTCTTCACTTGACCTACCGGGGGTGCTTGTGGTGCCGATGGTGGTGCTTCGGGTGCCGGTGGTGCTTCCGAGGTTGCCGGGGTTGATTTGGGTGGATCCCCGATGATCGTCTTACGCAGCGTGTTAGGGCTGAAAACGGTAGCAGTGCTTGACTTGAGCTGGATTGCCAGCTCTCCGGAGGAGTGTCTTGAGAAAGACCCGTGAAGACCAGGCGCTGCTTCGTGACTGTAGGGGGACGACTAAGTTGATCGCCGTGTGTGCGGAAGGCTTGTTCATCCATAGGAGGCATGTACATATCTTGGCTGCAGGCGCCAGTGTTGATGTAGGCATCGATGTCATCATCATCATCTACATCGTTGCCATCAAGTGGCGCCATGTCCTGGACCTTAGGTGGTGGCGGTTGCGATGCCGCCGCTTGGCGTACCGTGCGTCTAGTAGGCGGTCGTTGCGGTAGCGCTCCCAACAACCGTTTGTGGCGTCCGGTGGTGACGGCGATCGTCGGTTCCTTCCGGTGGCGGCGGCGACCGTCGGTTCCTTCAGTGGTAGTGGGGCGGCGACCGCCGTTTCCTTAAGGGTGTCGTCGGCGTTGGCGATCTTGGGCCGGATGATAGGGGAGGTGGCGCCGGTGCTTCTCTTACAACTCTGAAGACCCCCCCCCGCACGAATCTGGTTCTTCGGCCATTTCATAAGCCATGAGGTGCAATCCCCAAGGGGCAAAACCTCGCCTTCTTCTCGTGCCCGGAGGTTGAAAGGGGGGATGGCGTAGCGGTACTCCGGCACTACCATTACCAACTTGACCTTCGCCACGTCTTCCGTCAATGTAGCGCCGTGCATAACGCGGGAAGCCATGACATAGCCGCTAGCAACTTCCACCAACTTGCCGCCGGGCTCCACCGTTTGCGTAAGTATGCATTGTTCATCCCGAGTCGTGGGCGCCATGTTGGGCATCGTGAGATGGCAGCCACGAAAGGCATATATAGTTAAAGAAGATGACGCGAAGGAGTAACTAATGAGTTTACCTCCTTGATGGCGTCGATCTCGGCTACTGTCGATACAAGGGCGGCGGTTGGGGGCGTCGATGCGACCAGCTGGAGCCGCGGCGGCGGTTGGAGCCGCGGCGGCGTCTCGGTGGAGCCCCGACGCCGGCGTCGGGTGGAGCGGCACCGTCGGCGACACGTGGAAGCTTGAGTTGCTGCCGCTAATGCCGGGCACATGTATCGGCCCCACTTGACCTCCCGCATTCCAAGCAGCTAACCCCTCCATCAACCCAGGGGGGATGATCTGACGGATCTTCTCGTCCAATAACTTGTTCATCATCTCCGTGTTCTCCACAGGCTTTTCGGCCACCAGCTTCTCTAGTGACTCCACCTTCTTCTTCAGCTCCGGAACCTCGGATTTATCCTTAGCCGATGACCTCCTCTCCAACTTTCTCGTCTTGGCATCCGATCCGTAGTACTCGGATAGCTTCATACTTGTGCCAAAGCCGGACACACGGCCACCCGACGTCGGTGGCTTGTCTGGCTCCCTCTCCTTGTACTTGTTCATCGCCCCGTTGAAAGGCGTGTCCCACGGTTCCGTCGACCCCTGGGACGACGGGCCAGCCTTCGTCAACTCTTCATCCTTTAGACAAAGGAACTTAAGGTTAGCCCATTTGGCTTCATTGCCTAATAAGATGAGCGAAATAATATAGAACTATCCTTACCGTGTACTTCTCGAAATCCCTCACGTCTTCGTGATCCGTAATAAATTCCCCCGTCTTCCAGCCTAAGTAGTAGCGGGACCGGACAAAGTTCCTAGCCTCGTTCATCCTGGATTTTGTGCCAGGGGTTTTCTTTCCCGTACGTACCATCTCGGCATCCTCCTTGTCCCAAGTGGGCTGTTTTCCTCAGTAACCGCCGCTTCCGCAATGGTGGGTCCCTAAGTTCAAATCCCGCATTTTCTTCCCCAGTGCGGTCCATTTTTAACAACATGTCACTCCGTAAGTAAGACTTGAATGCATTAAAGTCTTCTAAGGAGAGCGACGGGTCTTTGCTACTTATCCTCTCCCAGCCTTTCACCGGCCTCGATCTTTCCCTTCAGCCGGTTCTTCCAACCTGCTCAAGGCGGTGCTCATCTTCGTGAGAGCTAAAGAGTCCACCTTCTTATTTAACGGCTCCGGAACGTGTATCGTTGGTGAAGCTTCCGGAGGAGGGATTGGGCGATAGCCTCGTTCTCCTTGCTTCCGAGGTCCCGAGTTAGGATCGGCACGGCTTCACTCGGACGATGCACCCTAGTTGCATGCCGTACCCTTTGGCAACCCACGAAGGCTCCAAGGGTAGGCCACTTTCGGAGACTACCGTGAAATGATCGGTGACGTTGGCGAGCACTTGCGGCCTCCGATCCCTCCTTGGCCTCCTCGCCGTCCTCTTCTTCTTACCCTCCCGAGGGTTGCCGCCGCTATCACCTTCCGTGCGGTTGGCCGCGTTCTCTTCACCGGCCGTCTCTTCACCGGTCCGGGCGGCGTCGTCCCGTGTATCGCTCATCGCCGCCGGTGTCGGCGGCGGCCCCCCGGCCCTCTCCCTCGGAGGCGGTGTCCCGGCCCTCTCCCTCGGAGGCGGCGTCCCGGCCCTCTTCCTCATCGTCGGGCGACTCGGCGGCGGCCTTCCGGGGCTGCTCGTAGCCCTCCCGTAAGTCCTTGTTGGCCTCTCTCGCTTCTTCGTTCCGGCTCCCGGGCTTAGAAGTGTTGCCCGACATGTTTATTTGCACTTCATTAAAAAGAGGCAACAAGTTAGTACAAAAGTCAACCGTAAAATTCGGCATGACTTTTGCTAATTTTTCTACGTAGGAGTGCCCATTTCTCAACCGAAACGGAAGTTAATCAACGCTTCGGGAGAAATGGGCAACTCAATGAAATCCCCGCAAAAATATCCACCATATACACCATATATCCACCATATCCACCATATACACCATATATCCACCATATCCACCATAAACCGTAAAACCCGGACATATATTGCCGGACATATATAGTTCCTATTTTTTTAACCTGGAGCACTACAACAAATTAACCCGAAGCATCTACAATACATCAAACAAAACCTGGTGCATCAATACAAACTGGCATTATTAACCTAGAGCATCAATACAACAAATATTATTAACCTGGAGCATCTACAACAAATTAACCCGGAGAATCTACAATACATCAAACAAAACCTGGAGCAATCACCTGGAGCACTACAACAAACCCGGAGCATCTTTTTAACCAACTCGTTAGCATATTTAGTGCAGCCAAGGCAAGTAGCTAATGACTTAGAAAAATGACTTCAATAGTAGGCAGTAGCATTTCATTCAAAATCAACTAGGCAAGATCATTTCATGATTAGCTTGTTCATTTTTTCATTTGTATTAAAAAACCTAACAAATCCTAGCTAGCAAGTAGCAATAAAGAACATCAACATATAAAATTCCAGTAGATAATTAAATAGCGTAAGCTTGAGCATCATATGGAAATGCTAGTGTCTTCAAATGAAAATGCTATTACTCATAATTACTTAAATTTTTGGTAGATAATTACTTAAATTTAAAAAGGCAGTATATGCTTCTTCATAACCAAGAATACAAGCTTATAGAGCAAGCCAACCAAGTAGCTACCGCCAACATGTGAGCATGAGCATCATTTACGTACAGTAGAAACAACAACAACATTAGCTTGTTCATTTTTATTTTTATTCCCAAATAGTAGGTTGTAGCTTGTTCATTCAAATAGTAGGCAGTAGCTTTTTTATCTCTAAATTCAAACAAGAAGCATTTCATGTACTAGTAGCATTATTATCTTGAAACCCCAAGCAAGAATCGGTATATCATGACATGTGACCAGTAGCTACCGCCAACATATTCATGAAAGCATCATCCAATGCATTATTTGGGGGAAGCAAAATTGGGCTGCTATAGGATCATAGGCATTCATAGGTTTGGGAAGTGGCCCCTAGCATCACCAAGCTATTAAACCACAACCAAAGCATCAATCATCATAATCTACTAAGATTCAGATTATAATGGATATTTACCAACAATTACTTGGCATCCGGCCATTCATTCTATGCAAACAAATTGAATCATTATGAATACATAGTTCATCAATAAATAGTTCCAAGAATTCATACCGACTCTCCGTTAACCCTCTTTTAAACATTTTCAAAATTCTTATCATCTCGTCTAAATCAAAATTCATACCGACCATCAAATTTCTATTTGACTAACACATCAAAATTCATAAATTGAATGTCCACATAAGCTATAGCAGCACTACATCAAAATTCATACCGACCATCAAAATTCTATTTGACTATATGTATATGCAACTTTGTAAATTGCTAAATCAAAATTAACTACATCACCAAGAAGAAATTAAGCAAATTGAGAACCAAATTGAGAGGCATAGGGGAGAGGGAGGGAGGCATAGGGGAGAGGGAGGGGCCGGGGCACAGGGGAGAGGGAGGGAGGCACAAGGGAGAGGGAGGGAGGCACAGGGGAGAGGGAGGGATCTCACCGACGGCGGCGCTAGGCGGTGATGGCGAGCGCAGGCGATGGTCCTCCTCCTCCTCCTCCCCGCTGCCGCGGCGCGGGCGGGGTGGTCCTCCTCCTCCCGCTCGCGGCGTGTGCGGGGTGGTCCTCCTCCTCCCGCTCGCAGCCGTGGGCGGGGTGGTCCTCCTCCTCCTCCTCTTCCTCCCGCTCGGTGGTGCTAGGCGGCGGTGGCGAGTGCTAGGCGGCGGTGGAAGCTAGGGTTCGTCACGCGGATACGAATGGGGAAGAGAGAGATGGGGGGAAGAGCGAACCGCTCATTTCACCAAGTCGCAGACTCGTGGCGCACCTAGTTGTGCATGCGCCATAGAATTCCTAACTCCGTGGCGCACCAAGCGGGACATGCGCCACTGAATTAAGGAATTCTATGGCGCATGCAGTACTAGGTGCGCCACGTAATTTACCGACTTGGTAAACAAACCGGGCTAATGTTGTGTTCTGTCGTAAACACAAGATTAGCCCAAGGGTTAAGCCCACTCGGTAGGCTTGGGTAACCCAGTGTTCGAACCCCTGGTTGCCCCTACTTTTTTCCTTTTTAAAAATGTTTTTGTTACATTTTCAAGAAACAACACAACATTTAATAATAATTACTAGAGATTTTCAATTACAAATTACTTGTCTCACACACACATGTTCTTGTCTCTCTCACACACACATGCATGTACTTGTCACACACACATACACCAAAAAAAGATCTTCTTCGTCCCGGCTCCGAGCTCTAGCGTCTCTTCGCAATCTTCTTGCCCTTTCGGTTGTTGGCGGTTGAATACTTTATGCCGGCCACCTTGAGATTTCTTCGCGTGAATGGACAACCTTTAGAGGGTAGGGAGGTCTTCCTTCTTACTTTACTAGTAGTAGGCATGTCGAAGTGCCTCGTCGAATTCCTCCTCCATCTTCGGGTCACCGTTCTTGTCCAAGTCTTCCTCGTTGGCGTCTCCTTGCATTCCTATGATGCTCCTCTTGCCCCTCCTCACGACAACACGGCTAGGCCTCGACGGATCGGTGATGAAGAAGCATTGGTCAACTTGGCTACCGAGTACCCATGGCTCATTTTTCGCGGATGCGTTCTTCGATTTTGCATCGGGTATAACCATGGTTGTGAAATATCGGCCTTCTTTTTCGACCTTCTTGGCCCATCTCACACGAAACATTGGCACCGTCTCTCCACAAGCAATTGAGCTCCCATATCTCCTCGATCCTTCCAAAAAATCTTTCCTTGACATTAGTCTCGTCATCGGCGTATGACAAAGATAGTTACTCCCGAGTTTTGATTTTCACTATTTCTGTCCTTTTCCTCGGTGTAGAATCTCGTAACCGTTGATGTCGTACTCCCGATAGGTCCTTACGTTATGCGCGGGTCCCCGTGATAAGGTGTATATGAGTTTTTCATCTTCGGTAGAAGGCGTATTTCTCTCGTGCTTCAACCAGCTTGAGTTTGCTTGAACCAACGCGTGAAGCTGGAGTTGTGCTTTTTGGTTACGTCTCCCATCTTCCTCGGCCGGCCCATATCGATGTAATTCTGCTCGACCATGCTTTTGTGCTCTTGCACGAAAGGTTCGGCCAGTTTTAAGTGTTGTAGCGCGACCCGGTGAGCCCCGTCAAAGTCGTCGCGTCGATTTTCAATGCCGACATGGACCGAGCGGTAGCCCTCGCGGTGACCGACTCCAGCCGAGCCTCCCGAGGTGCGTCCCGGGTGGTAGACCAACATGATCCTCGTCGTCCTCGGTGCTTAGATAATTCCGGCGTAAGGAGATGCACTCGTAGGTTAGAAACCCCTTGGCCATGCTTGCGTCTGGACGGGCCCTATTGCGAACGTATCCTTTCATGACACCGTTCTGCCTTTCGAAAGGCATCATGTTGTGGAGGAACGTTGGGCCGAGCTGCTTGATGTCTTCAACGACATGGAGAAGGAGATGGACGCATATATCACGTAATGCAGCGGGAAGTAAATCTCGAGCTCACATAGTATCACCACGATCTCATCCCGTAGCATCTTGAGCTGCCTCACGCCGATCGACTTCCCGGTGATAACGTCAAAAAAGTTGCATAGGCCAAACAGCGTATCACGGACGTGCTCGTCCATTATGCCTCGGATCGCAACGGGAAGTATCTCGCGTCATTAGCACGTGGCAATCGTGAGACTTCATCCCGGTGAACCTCTTCTTCGCTACGTCCGTATATCTCGCTTATATTCCCCGAGTAACCGTGAGGAACTTTCACTCCTAGGAGGCACCTGAAAACCGCTCGAGCTCCTCCGGACTCGTTGTGAAGCGTGCAGCGGGAAGCCGCACCGCGTTCTTCTTAGCCCTTTTACGGAGACGTTGAGTCCCTTCCGTCCGATCATCATCATCATCATCATCATCATCATCGTCGCGATCGGGGCTTGAAGATCTTTCCCGATGCCAAAATGTTTAAGATCGTATCTTGCTTTCGGTCCATCCTTGGACTTTTCTCGAGTTGCAAAGAGTGCCAAGCGTACTCTCGGTAACGTTCTTCGTAATGTGCATGACATCGAGGCTGTGGGGCGTGTGGAGGACCTTCCGACACTCCAAGTCGTGGAAAACAGACCTCGCTTTCCATACACCGAGCAGCGGCTCGGCTTCGGTCGCTTCTTTCCCGGCGCCGGGCACTCCTTCCAATTTTTCGAAGATCATCGATTTCTGCGCCGCTCCTCGGGCGTGGGGGTCCATCGGGCTCATCTTTACCATTGAACAGATCACCGCGTTTTCTCCACGGGTGATCCAAGCGAAGCCACCTTCGAGCACCCGGGTAGACGGTTTTCGAGGACCCGGGATCCCTTGGTAGTTGTAGATGCGGGGTATCGTCCATGCACTTCACACAGCTCGTTGAATCCGTGGCCCACCCGGGCGTATACATATGCGTAACCAGGATAGTCCGTGACCGTCGTGATCAACGCGGCTCTCATATCGAAATAAGTTCTAGTGTAGGCGTCCCACGTACGGGGTGGCGTCTTCCACAACGTGTCTAACTCCTCTTTCAAGCAGCCCGAGATACAAATGCATGTCGACACCTGGTTGTTTCGGCCCCCGAATGAGAATACTCGTGTGTATGTACCTTTGCTTGGTGCACAGCCACGGGGGTAGGTTGTAAGGCCATACAAACACAGAGCCAGGTGCTATGCGTGCTACTCGGTTGCCGAACGGATTGAGTCCATCGGTGCTCATACCCAGCCTCGATGTTCCTTGCGTCGCCCCCGAACCTAGGGAAGGCGATGTCCAATGTTTGCCACCGTCCAGCCGTCCGAAGGGTGTGTCAAGCATATAGCCCATCTCCGGATCTTCTTCGGGCTTCCGCCTTTCCTCGTGCCATTGCATGAGCTTTGCTTCCTTAGGGTCCACGAAATACCGCCGCAGACGGGGAGTGATAGGAAAGTACCATACCACCTTTCGAGGTACCTTCTTGTTCCCAACCTTGTACCGTCCGTGGCCACACACCGGACATGTGGTTCTGTCCTTGTACTCGCACCTATAAATCACACAATCATTAATGCAGGCGTGGTATTTTTCGTGCGGTAGGTCAAGGGGACACACGACTTTCTTGGCCTCCTCGGTACTACTTGGCAATGTGTTCTCCTCCGGGAGACGATCGTGCCTGAATTTTAAGCTCTTGCCGAAGCCGGAATCGGTCCACTTGTTCTCGCGTCTTCATCCGCAGTAATCAAGCGTTACATGCAAGCGCGTATCCCGCGGACGACACCCAGGAAAGATCGGAGTCATCCCGTCTTTCTCCATTTGCGACAGCTTGGCTCTCTCTCTAGCTGCAACTCTATCGTTGCTCGTCTCCCGGAGGAGAAGATCTTGAACATGAGAGTCCCGCAAGGCCGAAATTAGCGTGGTCGCGCCGGAATCTTCTTCTTCATCATGATGATGTTCTCCGCCGGCATCTTCTTCTTCATGATGATCTTCTCCGTCGACTTCTTCTTCATGATGATAGTCCCCGTCGGCATGATGATAGTCTTCTTCATGATGATAGTCATCTCGCTCGACATGGTCTTCATGCGCACCATTTGATGGGGCCGGCCGCGCCCGGTTGTCTTGCATGAAACCGCGCCTCGCCAGGTGCTCCTCCGCTTGTCCGGAATCGTGGTTGATCCAGCGCTCGAGTTTGCATGATCGACACGGACATCTTATCTCGGCGCCTATTGTTCCGAATCATGTCCTCCTTCGCGTCTATCTTGTATCTAGAGATTCGAGCGGAACTCATCGAGAGGACCATGCTTGCCTGCAAATGGTATACATAGAACATGAAATTAGAACCGCACCAAATGCACACACATGCATGGGCCGTACCTCTCCTCAAGGTATTACATGGAGTGGAAAAATTCGGCATGACCTCTCCTCAAAGTAGGACATATGGGTAGTGCAAAACTTGCCGAAACGGAAATGAATCAACATTTCGGCAAACATCCATGCACCACACCGGCACACACACAAGCGCTTCACCCGCAACAAGCATCCATACACACGACGGCCACACAAGATCTACAAGCATATGCATGTCTCCTCCAAGCATATGTATGTCTCCTCCAACTACTCACCTTCTAGATTCGATACCGAGACGAGACCGCGATCGATGACTTCGAGAGGAGGAGAGAGTATGGAGAGCCTTCTCCTCAACTCCAATTAAGTATCAACCAAAGTAAGTGCAATAAATACCCAAGCAAGTGAAAAGTGGAGTCAAAATGGTATGAGAGAGAAGGGGGGACGAGCTAGATGGAGGAAGAAGAATGGCTTGTGTAGTGTGGTAGGTGGGAGGTTGCTCACTTTTGTAGATCTGGTTCGCACTCCGTGGCGCACCAACCACGATGCGCCACGTAATAGCTTATTTCGTGGCGCACCGAGCGCAAGTGCGCCACGAATAACTTATTTCCGTGGCGCACACAAGACAAGTGCGCCACGTAATACCTTATTTTTGTGGCGCACTGTTGCCGTGCGCCACAGAAGAAGTACTTCCGTGGCGCACCGAGGTATGTGCGCCATAGAAATTGTAAAACCAATGATTGGGGGTGACAGGGTGTGGGGCCCACCAAGTTTTTGTGGCGCACGCGTTTAGTAGTGCGCCACAAAATTAAGCTATTTCTGTGGCGCACCGAACTTCGTGCGCCACAAAATAAGTTTCTGTGGCGCACTCAAAACGGTGCGCCACAGAACTAAGCTTCGCCTATAAGGGTTTTCCTACTAGTGGTTGTTAGCAACTTAATACTGGAGGGGGTTCGGATGATAACCTGAAGGTGGACTTTTTAGGCATAGATGCAGCTGGATGGCGGTCTATGTACTTTATCGTAATGCCCAATTAAATCTCACTATATTTATCATGACATGTATGTGCATTGTTATACCCTCTCTATTTGTCAATTGCCCGACTGTAATTTGTTCACCCAACATGCTTTTATCTTATGGGAGAGACACCTCTAGTGAACTGTGGACCCCGGTCCATTCTTTTATACTGAAATACAAATCTGCTGCAATACTTGTTTTACTGTTTTCTTGCAAACAATCATCTTCCACACAATACGGTTAACCCTTTGTTACAGCAAGCCGGTGAGATTGACAACCTCATTGTTTCGTTGGGGCAAAGTACTTTGGTTGTGTTGTGCGAGGTTCCACGTTGGCGCCGGAATCTCCGGTGTTGCGCCGCACTACATCCCGCCGCCATCAACCTTCAACGTGCTTCTTGACTCCTACTGGTTCGATTAAACCTTGGTTTCTAACTGAGGGAAACTTGCCGCTGTGCGCATCACACCTTCCTCTTGGGGTTCCCAACGGACGTGTCAGCTACACGCATCATAATACCACACTCCGAGAACAATATCTGGCATTGTACAATATAGTACGCCACAAAAGTGATACTATCGCTAAGGTGTTGGAAACTTTCTCACCAAATGTGGATTTTAGAAGAAGTCTCATCGGTCCTAGACAAACCTCTTGGCAGGAATTGTTACAGCGTCTTGAGTCAATTCAATTGACGCAGGGACCTGATGTATCGATGGAATCTTACCGGGAATGGTTCATTCTCAGCAGCTTCCATGTACAATGCTCTCATTCAACCTGAGTTACCGGTCGATAATAATTCAAAAATCTGGAAGATGAAGATACCACTGAGAACAAAAATCTTTGCTTGGTATCTTCATCGGAGGGTTATTCTTACTAAAGATAATCTTGCCAAACGCAACTGGCATGGAAGTAAAAAGTGTGTCTTCTGTCACCAGGACGAGACTATTAAACACTTATTCTTCCAATGTAAGTTTGCTAGGTCTATATGGTCAGCTGTCCAAATATGGTCTACCTTATACCCACCTCGTAAAGTTGCCAATTTATTTTGCAATTGGCTCAATGGTGTGGATGTTAGGTTTAAACGTCTTATTAGGATGGGAGCGATTGCAATAATTTGGTCGCTATGGCTGTGTAGAAATGACAAGATTTTCAATAACATCTCTTGTTCTTTTCTACAGGTCATCTACCGGTGCACTGCTATGCTTCGTTCATGGATACCTCTGCAGTGACTGGAGCACCGGGACCTCTTTACGGAGGTGTCTTCACGATTGGAGGATACGGCGAGGGATATTTTCTCTCAACATGGGTGTCAGCGTGACTTCCGGCTAGATCCTCCTAGCTAGTCTTTTTATTGCTCTATGAACTATGTTTTCTCTTTGAACACCATTTGTGGATTATTAACGGATCTTTGTGCGGCTGTGTGCATCTTAGTTATGCAGAGGCCGGGTATATTGCACAAGTAATAAAATGCCCATTTTCGAAAAAAGATGATAGAATTAGAAACTACAAGAATAATCACATAATCAGACGACAGGATTGCCCACAAATTAATAGGAATACTGGTACTAGTTGAATTGATTGTGAAACATGATCTATTTCCTGTTATTTTCAATCTCCTGCATACAATAGGCATGACAATCAGCCAAACAACATTTCAGCACGAGAAACGCATTTGGACGTACCACTGTATAACTGCATTCTAATAAAATGATCAATCCACTCTTAAACGCACACTCAACAGTCTTGTGCACATGGAAATAGCATGTCCACTTCTAGCTAGTTCTTGACAGCTACTATATATACATACCATTAAGTAAGCCGCCCAAGTGTTCTTTGATGATATACCATTTATCTATTGTACGTACTCAAATCTTTAACCAGGAGATATTGGGGGAAAACAAATTCCATGGACCCAAACAATTAGTGATATTCTAGTCTATGACATTCATGGCCACCACCTTCTTCACCACTAGTTTATACCCATAGGATGATCATGAGTATGTGCGTGGGTGAGTTTTTTTACCCATGTTTTCGTCTTGCTCATAGAGAAGTTTACACACATTTTGGTATCATTTTCTCATATAGTACGGGCCAAGTTCACAACACATATTTTGGCATTACAAGTAAGTACATGATAGCCTTCCCGATCTAGCGCGTCCAAAACGTCAGTCAGCCGCCCCATGCTAGACTAGATGCATTAGTGATCCCTATTTCCTAAAACCCTTATAGGCGAATGACAAAACTGCCACACGGACATTTCATTCACACACCAGAGACAACATATACATTCTTGCTAACATTATGTTCTTTGCCACAGACTTCATTTACTGCTGCAATGGGCACCACCTCAGCCATGATGGAATGGGCTATGTCGCTCCTGCGGAACCACCCAGAAGCCGACAAAAAGATGCATGGCGAGATCATCGCATCTGTCGGGAGCTCCCACCTGGTCGGAGCGGAGGATCTTTCCCGCCTCACCTATTTCTAGTGTACCCATAGCGAGACTCTTCGGATTTACCCGCCCCTTTACTGCTTCCGCACCAATCCTATGTGGACTGTGACATTGGTGGCTACAAAGTCCCGAGCAGGCCAATGCTGACCAAGAATGTCTACACTATCCACAGGAACCCAACCATTTGTGAGGATCCGGCCGAGTTCAAGCTGGAGAGGTTTGATGACGGAAAGACTGAAGGGCTATTCATGACACCAGTTGGGATGGGGAGGCGCAAGAGTCCCAGAGAGGCAATGGCTTTGCGTCGGTAGGGCTGGCTCATGGGGCACTCACACAATGCTTCCACTAAAACGACTATGTGGCTTGAAGGTGGCTATGGCATGAGGAGCATCACCGTTTGTTCACCAGAAGGACGTGCCATTTGAGGCTGTGTGAATTAATATGTGTTATCCTTTATAAGCTCTGATTAATCTTTTGGAATCATAAATTATTCTTACTGAATAAAGAGACATTAACAATATTTAAGTACCATCATGTACATGGCTAGGCAACTGTTGAGAGCTTAGTCCTTCTAACAACCAAATGTTCAAGGTTCTGAATATCGATCTATTTTATTGCACTTAACTGATATTTATTAGAGTAAGATGCGTGTATATATAGGTGTTTTTTTATTGTAGTAGAATATATGCACAGTCATTGTACTTGCGAAATGTAAGGAGCTCACTAGTTATATCGCTCAATTAGACATTTGGTTCAGATTATAGGAAGAACTCAAGGGGATTAGAGAATTTCAGAGGACAATGATGAACTGAGATACACGCCAAGCGCACCTGCCGCTAGCCTAGGCCGAGGCCGTCCGTTCTATTCCAAGCCACCTTTCTTGTCACCTATTCGGCTATTCCCCTGCATTTGTAGTGCCTCTCTTCATGATGTTAGACAAAATACATGTAATCTGCCTCCACGTATAGACTGGTACAAATCATATGGTGTAGTACACCAATGATATTGACTCCAACGGCTCTATACTTGATTGGCTCATTTCCTTCTTTGTTCCTTCCTTGTTTGTTTCTTCCTTCCTTGTACATACCATGGATGGGGCTATTCCATTCCCTATATAACACGTAACACGATCCCCTAACAGGGCAATCGTTTCACCCAAATCAACACATGATTCCAGGGCAGGCCGGCCCAAGAGCACGGCCCACTATCCAGCCCTGCCGTGGAGAGTAAGGTCGTTGACAACCCCCCTCCTTAAGATTCGGCTTGCCCTCAAGACGATGTGTACATCCACCGGGGTCCCATGTCAGGTGTGACAACTGCAATTTGAGCTTGCAATTTTTCATGGCATCATCTCAGAACCACACTGGATAATAGGCAACAGGAAGATATATGACACTATCAATAGTACTTCTTATTTCCCAAAAGAACAAGAATGCAACATTGAATTTCAAATGAAAACCAACTGGTTGCATCTGTAGCCTATTGCTCGATGAAATTACAGGAGAAGGACAAAAGCACCATGGGATTTTCCATTCCAAAGGTTGAGAACCAAGATATATTGCATCTTCAGTGATGAACTGTTGAAGCTAGAGTGTAGTCCCTGTAGCCAATATAACTTCTCAGCATGCAGAACTGCCAATGCAAAACTTCTCAGCATGCAGAACTTCCAATGCAAGTAACTTCGTAAAAATTGCATACAAGTTGTGCACCTCAAGGTAGTGAGTCGTGGTCTAGAATAAATTTTGTCCTTCAAGATGAAAACAGACCTGGCCAAAATATGGGAGGTACCAAGCAAACATCTAATCACAGCAACAATGCATGAGATCAACTCCCAAGAAGGCCAAGGTCGAAGCTCAACCATCTCCACCAATAAGCAATGCAACTTCACAATCGTAATGCTGGAATTTAGCTCATCCGGGGAACCAAGACTGCTCTCAGTCGCAAACTGAATCCACAGTAATGTAGTTACATCAGGGTCGCCAGCAAAAATATTATGACAATTTGTACAAGAGTGTATCCCAGAATTCCATGGTTCCCATTCAACGGCTAATGCCATGTCAAATAATCCTTCAATTTCTTTTGAGCTGGACAAAACAGAAACCAACTCCCCAATATTGGATAGCTGAATAACCATGGAATTTTGCAATGCATGAGGTCATAAGCTTTCTGAATAAAGTGACAGTTGAGGGACGAGCTGTCGTAAACATCAAACACCAGCACCATCACCAAAGAGTTCCAGACATAAACGGTGCATCTCATTACTATCCATTTGTTCACAACTTGCATTGCATCCTTCCCTGAACGTAGCTTTGTGGAATAAGAAATAGTAGTCTGAATTATATCCGCACACGCATAAGTGGCATAGCAACTGATTGTGCTTCTTCAAGTACCGGAATAGAAACTACAACCATTCACAAATGTGGGGAAGAGAAAACCTCAAATGCAGATGCACTATAAACCAACAAATATCTTGTTCATGCCACACAATCAGATTCATAAGTAGCTGGAGGTCCGTTATAGTGCAGATATTGTAGCATAATAAATTTTGTTGTAGAAGGAAACTTGTCCATTGTGAACGGCTCAAATTGATCACAGCCCAACAACAACTACTACACTCGAGTGAAATCCAACCACAGCATTACACATTGGCGGTTCCATGCACATGCCAAGAGTAGTTGGCCACAGGGGCTTCACCACACTTATCTTCTCTGACTGATGTCCATCTTCTCTCACTCCAGGACATATTTGCACTCCATTGCCCGTTATTATTCTTAATATCTTGTACTGGTGGTGACAAACTTGACCTCATCACACAAACAACTATTTCTTTACCATGCTTTAGCTGCACATTATGGAATAAGTCATGTTCATTGATCAAAGGTGATTTTGAATGAGTGCAGCTAGGTGGTGGCCATGGCACAAATGCAGTCGCACTACATGCATCATGAAACACCTTGTATGCGTCTGCCAGCAGCCTTTTGGTGACATGTCGAAAGTGCGCCCTAAGTAACCAGTGGTGGGGGAGCACATGAACGACTCTAGAACGTCCAATGGCGCACGCAACTGGCCTGGCGAGTCCCCTGGCGCGTTGAAGGATCTGGGAGAACTCCAGAGAGTCAGGGACACGTCCACATGTTCTTCGCTTGTGCTGTCGCTGAGGCCACCTTGGCAAGCAGATGGCATGCATCGGTGCAGTATCACCCATGACGTCCATGGCAAGTGCCTTGTCGCTGTTCGCAGGTGTAGCCAGTTCGGGGATGACGCTGCAGGTGGTCGTGGTCGAATTTGGTGTTGCAGATGAGATGATCGCAGACACAAATGCGTAGGCATCGTTGCTTGGGCATTCCGACGAACAGGGCTGGGCGTAGAAGCAGCAAGCTCAGCACCGACGATGCCGACTGCATCATGGAGCTCGGTAGGAACCTAGTACATGGTGGAGATGTCGCTTATACCAGAGGATGGATCCACGGAGCCACTGGCCTCTGGCATGAGGCCGTCCTCAACGTCCTCGCGTGAATTGGTATGCGACTTGGAGATGTGAGTAGGTGTCGATGACGACATGGTGGCAGCTCCTGCCACGGTCGTGCTGGAGGCAATGGTCCCTGAGACCCGCTTCGCCGGTGAACAGTGATGATGAGGGGATATTGAATATATGAATGATGAATAATGTTGTTTTTCTAGACGATAAGGGAGCCCTTCCTAGCTCTATTTTTATTAAAAATGAAACATAACAGCGTTTTAAGTTCTACAAAAGATCTAGACCACCACTATGATGAATGATGTTGTTACTGTAGCGAGGATGGAAGCTATGTCAATGTCAGCCTACTGTTTGAAGAACCGCCCGCCGCCTCTAGTTCCCTCCCCCTCTCTCCCCTACCTCCGCCGGAGGGGGGCCGGTGAAGCCGCGCGCTCCCCGGGGAAGTTGGCGGCGGGGCGGTTCTTCCCTCCTGCGTCCCTGGTGAGAGGGAGCTCACTCGGGCGCGGAGACGGTCGGCGGGCGCGGCGGCGATGGGCGTCGGGCGCGGCTGTCCGCGGACGACGCGCGGCGGCCATGCGAGGTCGTGGCGCGGTTGTTGGTGGCGGCGGGCGGTCCGGGCCTTCCGGGCCCGATCTGGGCCGCGTGGGGCGGCGCGGCGGGCTGTGCCGCGGTGGGGCCTCTCCGGCAGCGCGGGTGGCGGCCGGTGGTGCTGCCCAGGTCCGGAGCAGGTGCGGCGGTTTGCCGGGGCGGCGTCCCCGGGCGGCGGCGGCGGCCGTGACGAGGAGTTCCTAGTTGCTGCGTCTGGGTTCTGATGGGTTGCCGGGGCGACGGCCTCGGGCTGCGGCGGCGTGGTGTTGGGCTCGTGCGGCGGCTGAGTTGGCCGCGTCGGCGGAGGAGCCTGCCGGAGGCCATGGCGGCTGTGCTGCTTCTGGAGGCTGTGGCGATGGGCCGGTTTGGCTGTGCGGTGGCGGCTGGTGGTGCGGGGAGTTCATGCCTGCGGGCTTCGGCGTTCGTCCTCGAGCCCCGTGTTGGTGTTGGTCGGCGTCCCCTCTATGTGGCGTTCCGGCGGCGCCCACGGCGATCTTTGGCGGTACTCCGTTGGCTTCGGGCTGTGCTGCCCTCGGCGCGTCGACGGCTACAGGTTGGCCTGGGGGTTGCAAGTGGTGGTTTGTGCCGGTCCTTTTTGGCGGGCGCTGATACGTCTCCGACGTATCGATAATTTCTTATGTTCTATGCCATATTATTGATGATACCTACATGTTTTATGCACACTTTATGTCATATTCGTGCATTTTCTGGAACTAACCTATTAACAAGATGCCGAAGTGCCAGTTGCTGTTTTCTGCTGTTTTTGGTTTCAGAAATCCTAGTAAAGAAATATTCTCGGAATTGGACGAAACAAAGACCCAAGGGCCTATTTCGCCACGAACCTTCCAGAAGACCGAAGAGCATACGAAGTGGGGCCACGAGGTGGCCAAACCACATGGCGGCGCGGCCAAGGGGGCCCGCGCCGCCTGTGGTGTGGGCCCCTCGTCAGCCCCCGACTCGCGCCCTTCCGCCTACTTAAAGCCTCCGTCGCGAAACCCCCGATGCGAAAAACCATGATACGGAAAACCTTACCGAGACGCCGCCGCCGCCGATCCCATCTCGGGGGATTCTCGGAGATCTCCTCCGGCACCCTGCCGGAGAGGGGATTCATCTCCCGGGAGGACTCTACACCGCCATGGTCGCCTCCGGAGTGATGAGTGAGTAGTTCACCCCCTGGACTATGGGTCCATAGCAGTAGCTAGATGGTTGTCTTCTCCTCATTGTGCTTCATTGTTGGATCTTGTGAGCTGCCTAACATGATCAAGATCATCTATCTGTAATTCTATATGTTGTGTTTGTCGGGATCCGATGGATAGAGAATACCATGTTGTAACATCCCAAGAATTTCAAAATAAAACAAATGAATTTCACTAGTTCCAAATTTTGGAACCAACAAAAACTTTTATTAAATGAAGTATGATACATAGTGATCTTGTTTAATTCTTGTGCTATTGCGATGATTGATTGTTATAGTAGTTTGAAATAAACTTAAATCCTAAACCTCACCCCTCTTTTCATCATCCTAGTTAAAATGAAATAAAAAGAAATTAAATAAGAAAAAGGCATATGTGCCTATGACTATAATTATAAATCTTTACCCTAAACCTTTCCACTTTGCATAGAGGTTTGGAAAACCTTCATACACCTTACCAAAGGCTTATCAAATCAAATCCAAGTGTTTTCCAAAGAAATTAAAAAGAAACTAAAAATGCCATAGAGGCATATGAGAGTAAAATAGCAAATTTGTGAATTTAAGAAAATTGACCCTAGGACTTGTTGTGAATGGTTGGATCACCTCCATATATCATTTCAACATTCAACAAAACCAATTGGGTCAAACCAAGTCAAATTAAAAATAAAATACCACATATGCATAAAAGCATATGTGACACATAGGCATTTCACCAAACATTGACCTAGGTCTATAAACCTTGACCAAATGGTATGAAACCATCTCTAAACCTAATATAACACTAAATGGACCCTAGCCCATGCCCAAGTGAAGCAAGATCAACCACTTACAAGTTTAGTAAAATTTGACACCTCATCTCTTATGTATTAAGGCCAAAATTGCAAACCTTTGAACAAGACCCTTTGATTTAGTTTCAATGCTCTTAAAATGTTTCTACACTCATAAGAACCACATTAGAGTCAACCAAAGTCAAATCCAATAGAGAGAATTCAAATGGTGAAGAATTTCCATTTTTACTCACATACACCATATGCCAAAATGCAAATCCTTCACCAAGGCCATAATTGCTTGCTTCCTTGCTTCTAAAATACTTCAATATGATAAACTAACACAATTGCATCATTGGATCAAGAATCAAATAAAGGGAAATCAAATAGGGAGAAGATTTCCAAATTTCACTCACATACATATTATGCCAAATTGCAAAACCTCAACCAAGGCCACCATTGCTTGATCTCTTGCTTG
Organism: Lolium rigidum; assembly: GCF_022539505.1. Lineage (NCBI taxonomy): Eukaryota > Viridiplantae > Streptophyta > Magnoliopsida > Poales > Poaceae > Lolium > Lolium rigidum. Next base: position 352,221,177 of record NC_061508.1, read on the forward strand.
TAGAATGTTCATATATGATAAATAAACACATTTGCATCAAAGAAACCCAAAATTGAATCAAAGAAAATCTCAAACTCAACATACATGTGATAATGGTCATATGACCCATTTATAAAATCTTCCCCACTTTACCCCCCTGTATTTCTCAAATACTAAACTAAACTTTGTCAACCATGACCATGTCATCCAAGACCATGTCAAGGTCAACAACTTTCATGTTGACCATCTCTGCTAATGTTGACTAGGTTGACCAGAAAGACAGGGACAAGTGGAGACTTTGAATCTATGTGAAGATCCTACCAAATTTGAAATCTCACAAACCTTAACCAAATCCACCACCACCACCACCATTCAATCATTTTATTTATATAAGTGAGCTCCACCAAAAAGAATTACAAAAATCCAAATAAAATTTCATGCGGCCATTTTCACAAACACATGGCAGGCATTGTTCCAGATTTTCAATACATGCTATTAACCTCTGGACTTTTGCCTAAATCACTTTCTATCCCTGATCATTGTGCTACTGGTACCCTCTCTGCATCATCCTATGCCCTGCAGCCCTGCAAAAGGTGAAGCCAATGAGCAAAAACTCCACCATGCCGGCCATGATGGACATGCTCATGCTCAACCCTACCCTGGCCCTCTCCTCTCTACAGAACCTTGCCAAACTAGCTCCCTCTCTCTGCTGAGCACACTAGACATCGTCCCAGGTTAAAGAGAACACGACAACGCCCTGGACACGCGTGATCACCACGACTGGCCACGCCAGAGCGTGCACCAGCAGCACCCTGGACGCGCCAGGACGCCACCGTGCCTGGACGCGCTCGTCCATCCCTCCCTCTCTTCTCGTGCACCCGCGCCCTACACCGCACCCGAACCATGCTAGACAACCAACTAGGCTCGCGGGAACCATCTAGCCGTCGCCATGATCGCCGACCTGCCGCGCCGGTACTGCGCGTACACCACTGTCGCCAGGACGCCACAGGCCATCATTTGGCTCGCCATCAAGCGCGCTAGCATCGTCTAGCCGTCGCCTACACGACGCGCATCCTAGCCTGCCTCTTCGCACGCCGTAGACGCCGCGCCATGATCGACCCTTCACAGCACACCACGGCCACCATGCGACCCTATAAAAGGAGATGATCGGCGCCTTCTCCCTGCATCCCATCCACTCCTCTCTTCTCACTGATCATTCCCCACCAATCAATTTCACTAGAACTCGCCGGAGTCGCCCCAATTCGAAGCTCGGAGCCGCCGGAGCCCGCAGATCCTCGCCATCGATCCCCGCCTCCCCAAGCTCCGCCACTGTACCAGGAGCCTCTACCACCTTGCCAACGTCGCCTCGACCCTCGCCATCGACCGCCGGCGGCCTACAGCTCCCTCCGACCCCCTAGGTACGCCGCCAGCACGCCGGCATCTCGTCGGAGACGACGAAGCCTCTCGGCCGTTCGATCAGGTTCTGATCTAACGGATCCTATCGCTCGTACCGTTTCGCTGTTTTAACAGCCACTGACAGGTGGCCCCTCACATGTCAGCTGGCCCGCTGCGTGGTGAACGTGAGTTGGGCCGGCCCAGTTAGTTTAAATTGGTTAGCCCGTTTATTTTCCCGCGTGGCCCATTGATTCAAAAACCATTTAATCTATTTAGTTAAAATTCAATACTGCTGCCAACTTCAAAATTAAATAGTTTAAAATCTACTGAACCAAATTTAGCAAATTTTATATATTTGGAAAGCTCATGAAATTATCTAAATAATGGCACTGGCCTCATGTCCAAATTCGAAACTAAATTTAAATGATAAAAATAACAAGGCAGGGACTTTTCCGACTTCAAATAAATATTAGAAATTATCTATAAATGATTTTGAGTTGATTCCAACTCTAATAAATCACAATTGATGTCCTCTATTTGATTATGCAATAATATAGACAGGTTGTTTGTATGATCATGGACTAGATCAAAATATTGGCTATGTAGTCCATACTAGTCCATTTAAACTATAGCAAATTTTAGGATTTTAAATCTATGAGGTGTAGCACCTCATTTAAATCATTCTCACCAGTATTATGAAGTAATGTGTTGACCTTTAAATACTTAGTCTCATACTTGCTCACTTGTAGAATTTAAATCAACATAGTATTTAAATTGCACTAGTTATTTAAATCACATGAGATGATGAATCTCATTTAAATCACTTTTCTCAAATAATAAGTGTGAAGTGTTGACCTTGGTCAACATGGGATCATCCCTGGTTATTTTAAGAATATTAAATCACCTCAATAATAGTCCTTTAAAATTAGTTACAATTATGTGTTAACTCATATGAGAGATATTCCTCTCATTTAAATCTTGTTCTAAAGTAATTCAACATGAGGTAGTAATCATAGTCTATATAACCTCATATTGAATTATTTGGTGGCATCAAATCACTACCATGTTAGTATTAAATTACATGAGGTATGGAACCTCATTTAAATCATTTTCCCAAATGATAAGTATGAAGAGGTTGACTTTAGTCAACCTAGGTCATATTTTATTCATAAGAGAAATTAAATCTTAAGAAGATTCAATGAGAGGAAATTATTTTCTCACAAACTAAAGAGAAAACCTAACTCCATTTTCAATGAGAGGAAATTATTTTCCTATTACTAAATAAGGAAACCCTAGTATAATCTTGTGATAAATGTTAAGTAGTAATGCTAGATCATTGTGTGAGCCATTAAGGCTAATTAGGATTACTTAAGTGTTGTTTGGTGATTGTATCCTCGTATTCGTGTATAGACGCTAGTACCGGAGACTATCAAGAGGAGGAGGTATTCTACCAAGAGGAAGAAGAAGAAAACTTTGATCACATCACCACTCAAGGCAAGCTAATATTCTTGCAAGATACCCTAAGGCAAAGCCCTACAAGAGCAAGGCCTCATCCCCCTTTTATTTATGCTTAATGATCCTATCCCAAGTTTTTACCTTACAAGTTTTTGACTTTGGTTTATCAAAGCTTACTTTTTGATTCATGATTTCACTTGGTTTAGATATAGATTAGAACAAGAGTATCAAACTTAGCCTAGAGCAATACAAGTTGCTTAGCACCCCTCATGACTAGTTGCTAGTGCTAAACAAATAAAATTGACTACTCTAGATGGGATCATGTGAAATGAAATGACTTTGAAAACCTTGGAATGATGATTCATTCTATTGAAAGATTTTGAAGGTGAATATGACTTGTGAATGACTTGGTGAATTTTACGAAAACCGATGGTTGGGTTCGGATGCGATACCATTCCAATTTTGAAAGTACCCCCACAATACCCAATATGGGTAAGGGCTTAACTAGAAATTTATGTGCTTTAGTATGGGTTCCCTCTAAACAAGCGTCATCGGGGTTAGGCCGAAGGCTGCCTCCACAACAAACAAAACGATGCGATATGACGTGGAATGAGGTGAATGTCCGGCCCAAGCCCCGTGCGCTTCCGGGTTGATCTGCGGTTTTCACCGGGAGGCCAAGCTCATGGGGAGAGGTGCCTATACTAGAGTATGTAAGTGAAAGGTTATGGTTGGTAGTCCGCATACGGAGTATGGTAAATCAGGGCCGCTTAACCCCGACGGATTATTGCAAATATTGTGGCACAAGTGTACGACCTCTGCAGAGTGTAGAACTATTCGAATAGCCGTGTCCACGGTTATGGACGGTTGGAAAGGCCATACTGTTCCGTCATCAGACCATTTTCAAAAATGTGACATATGACTTGGGACTTGAATTTTGAAAGGTGAATGGTGACTTTGAATTGAATCACAACGAGTTGTGGGAATGACACTAATGTTCCCACTTGAGTTAGTTTAGCAAATGAAGAGTCTTTTCTAAAATGTTTATGAAATAAACTTGGCTTTATGCAAATAAACCTAGAGCTTAGTATCCCCTTACTATAATTGATGGTGCTTACACTAGTATTAGTTTGCGAGTACTTTAAAAGTACTCATGGCTTTGTCCCCGGCTATTCAAATGGCCGGACTATGAAGGTGAACAAGCAAGTACGAGGAAGATGGACGAGCAGGACGTCTACGACAACTAGGACCGCTCCCGACGTCAAGCGTTGGCCTCGTGGATTAGATAGCCACTACTACTTCGCTTCCGCTATTTGTGATGTTCGTTGATCGGTAGATCAACTATTATTGTAATATTGGATCATGTGATCTACCTTTGTAAGACGATTATGTGCTGTAATAAATAATGACTCTATGATATTCAACTATTATGTCTCGCAACAACAATATTCCCGGGATTGCGATGTACGGCATAATAGGCATCCGGACTTAAAAATCCAGGTGTTGACAAGTTGGTATCAGAGCCATTGTTTGACCTTAGGAGACCCTAGTTAGAATGGACGTCCGAAAAACTTAGTTTCAAAACCAATGAAGTGAATATTTGTGAAAACATATTCTCACTCTTACCCTAGAGATCTTTTCAAAATAATAAATCCATGCTCTACTTTTATTTGAAATGGTACATAAAATTTTGCACACTTGATCACTTCATTAACTTACTTATCCTAATTGCTCACAGATGAAGTACCAATGGGAGTCCTATCAGCTTGGTTCCGGAGGCGACCTAAGGTTCGAAAAGGAGTTGAAGCAACTAGTGGACTATCTAGAACACCCGTATCCCGAGTTCTTCGGAATACCCCTCAAAAACCACTCCGGAGAACCACCTCGGTGGGACGTTTCTACCGATCTACGAAGGAAGCTTGATGCCCCGGTATGGGAAACCATCTCGGTTTTCTGTAACGGGAAACACTTGGAAGGAAGGACTAGTCAGAGCTATGCAAGAAGCAATTTTCCGTCTGTGCGGACAAAATAAGAACAAGATCAAGAACACTCGCTTCATCTACTACCCAAGACATGACTCCATGGGAAGACCGATGACCATGCCCCCACCACAACCAAAGATGAACCCCTATGAAGCACCTCGAGACTTCAGCAAGTACAAAACCCGCAGGGATTTGGACAACGCCCTCGCCTCTCGCCAAGCACATTACCCGTGAAGACGAAGAATTCCACCCTGAAGAGTAGTATCACCCAAGCACTTAAGTAGGTGTGAGTTGTATCAGGATCCCCTTGTATCGTAGAGCGATGAATGGTTCTTCAAACCAACGGTGTGTTAGCTTTGTAATGTATGATGCTTGGTATGAATGAAAAAAGTGTTGTTGGTTTTTACCCCCGCAACACTACTCAAGTTTTCAATATTATGAACTTTTTAAACTTTAACAAAACAAACCCTAGAAATTTCCCTCTTATCTTATCATCTACCTCAATGTTCAGATGGCCCCACCAACCCGCAACACCACCCAAGATGTCATGATGCAACTCGCTGCGTACGATGATGGCGGACCGAGAAGCCGAGAGAGCCGAACGCCAAGCAAACATTGCCGCACCGCAACGGATAGCTCGGAACAATCAAGGCCATGGAAACCACGATCACCCCGGATCGAAGCCGAAGAACTTTCAGCACACCAACCCGCCGGTATTCAACAAGACCGAAGAGCCCCTTGATGCCGATGACCGGCTCCGGACTATGGAGAACAACCTCGAAGTTGCGGGAGTTGAAGCCGCAGTAGAAGTACTCGTTCGCCACCCACTACCTCGTCGGACCCGCCGCAGCCTCGGTGGACAAGTGCCCGTGCAATGAATGCGGGACAAATGATGACCCGGGAAGACTTCAAGCTGAAGTTTAGCAAGTACCATGTGCCCCAAGGACCGATCAAGAAGATGAGAGACGAGTTCCGTGAACTCAAGCAAGGAAGGATGTCCGTGGTGGAATACCGCGACAGGTTTCTAACTCTGTCAAGGTACGCCCCGGATGAGACCGACACCAACGAGAAGAGGAAGGAAAGATTTCTGAACGGACTGCATGACGAGATGCAAACGTGTTAGTGAACATTCCGTTCGCCGACCTCGAAGCCCCGGTGGACTCAGCCATACGTGATGGAAGGAAAGCCGCATCGAGCCAATGAGAACCGCAAGCGCAGAATGATGAACCAGAGTGGACCCCACCATACCCGAAGTACCGCAATAACTCCTCCGGAGGATTCACCCCTGCAAACAACAGGCCACCCGCTCGGACTTATCGCCCCAACTACGCCAACAACAACGGAGGACCCCCGAAGCCCGGAGGCAACAACAACAACAACAACAACAATAGCCACCACAACAACAACAACCCCAACAACAGAAACAACAATGGGAACAACACCAACGTCAACACTGCCCCAATAACTGGAAGCAATACTGCTCCCGTCAACCCCAAGGACAAGTCCACGATCAACTCGCTATGAATGTGGAGTTGTGGGCCACTACTCCAATGAGTGCCCCAAGAAGCTTGCCAAGATTGCCGCCAACACCGCCGCACCCGCCCAAGAACAGCTGCCGCTTCGCCGGTAGAAGGAACCAGAACAACAACAACGGCCGCCTCTACCACATGATCGCCATCGAAGTCCAGGAAGCACCCCGCACCATGACCAAGTATGTCTTCCCGTTAATCAAAATGCTCAATCTCTCTTAGGAACCTAACTTTTCTTAAAATCTCGGACGAGATTTGTTTAAGGGGGAAGGGTTTGTAACATCCCAAGAATTTCAAAATAAAACAAATGAATTTCACTAGTTCCAAATTTTGGAACCAACAAAAACTTTTATTAAATGAAGTATGATACATAGTGATCTTGTTTAATTCTTGTGCTATTGCGATGATTGATTGTTATAGTAGTTTGAAATAAACTTAAATCCTAAACCTCACCCCTCTTTTCATCATCCTAGTTAAAATGAAATAAAAAGAAATTAAATAAGAAAAAGGCATATGTGCCTATGACTATAATTATAAATCTTTACCCTAAACCTTTCCACTTTGCATAGAGGTTTGGAAAACCTTCATACACCTTACCAAAGGCTTATCAAATCAAATCCAAGTGTTTTCCAAAGAAATTAAAAAGAAACTAAAAATGCCATAGAGGCATATGAGAGTAAAATAGCAAATTTGTGAATTTAAGAAAATTGACCCTAGGACTTGTTGTGAATGGTTGGATCACCTCCATATATCATTTCAACATTCAACAAAACCAATTGGGTCAAACCAAGTCAAATTAAAAATAAAATACCACATATGCATAAAAGCATATGTGACACATAGGCATTTCACCAAACATTGACCTAGGTCTATAAACCTTGACCAAATGGTATGAAACCATCTCTAAACCTAATATAACACTAAATGGACCCTAGCCCATGCCCAAGTGAAGCAAGATCAACCACTTACAAGTTTAGTAAAATTTGACACCTCATCTCTTATGTATTAAGGCCAAAATTGCAAACCTTTGAACAAGACCCTTTGATTTAGTTTCAATGCTCTTAAAATGTTTCTACACTCATAAGAACCACATTAGAGTCAACCAAAGTCAAATCCAATAGAGAGAATTCAAATGGTGAAGAATTTCCATTTTTACTCACATACACCATATGCCAAAATGCAAATCCTTCACCAAGGCCATAATTGCTTGCTTCCTTGCTTCTAAAATACTTCAATATGATAAACTAACACAATTGCATCATTGGATCAAGAATCAAATAAAGGGAAATCAAATAGGGAGAAGATTTCCAAATTTCACTCACATACATATTATGCCAAATTGCAAAACCTCAACCAAGGCCACCATTGCTTGATCTCTTGCTTGTAGAATGTTCATATATGATAAATAAACACATTTGCATCAAAGAAACCCAAAATTGAATCAAAGAAAATCTCAAACTCAACATACATGTGATAATGGTCATATGACCCATTTATAAAATCTTCCCCACTTTACCCCCCGTATTTCTCAAATACTAAACTAAACTTTGTCAACCATGACCATGTCATCCAAGACCATGTCAAGGTCAACAACTTTCATGTTGACCATCTCTGCTAATGTTGACTAGGTTGACCAGAAAGACAGGGACAAGTGGAGACTTTGAATCTATGTGAAGATCCTACCAAATTTGAAATCTCACAAACCTTAACCAAATCCACCACCACCACCACCATTCAATCATTTTATTTATATAAGTGAGCTCCACCAAAAAGAATTACAAAAATCCAAATAAAATTTCATGCGGCCATTTTCACAAACACATGGCGGGCATTGTTCCGCATTTTCAATACATGCTATTAACCTCCGGACTTTTGCCTAAATCACTTTCTATCCCCGATCATTGTGCTACCGGTACCCTCTCTCGCATCATCCTATGCCCCGCAGCCCCGCAAAAGGTGAAGCCAATGAGCAAAAACTCCACCATGCCGGCCATGATGGACATGCTCATGCTCAACCCTACCCCGGCCCTCTCCTCTCTACGTAACCTTGCCAAACTAGCTCCCCTCTCTCTGCTGAGCACACTAGACATCGTCCCGGGTTAAAGAGAACACGACAACGCCCTGGACACGCGTGATCACCACGACCGGCCACGCCGGAGCGTGCACCGCGAAGCACCCCGGACGCGCCGAGACGCCACCGTGCCCGGACGCGCTCGTCCATCCCTCCCTCTCTTCTCGTGCACCCGCGCCCTACACCGCACCCGAACCATGCTAGACAACCAACTAGGCTCGCGGGAACCATCTAGCCGTCGCCATGATCGCCGACCTGCCGCGCCGTGCATCGCGCGTACACCACCGCCGCCAGGACGCCACAGGCCATCATTTGGCTCGCCATCAAGCGCGCTAGCATCGTCTAGCCGTCGCCTACACGACGCGCATCCTAGCCTCGCCTCTTCGCACGCCGTAGACGCCGCGCCATGATCGACCCTTCACAAGCACACCACGGCCACCATGCGACCCTATAAAAGGAGATGATCGGCGCCTTCTCCCCGCATCCCATCCACTCCTCTCTTCTCACCGATCATTCCCCACCAATCAATTTCACTAGAACTCGCCGGAGTCGCCCCAATTCGAAGCTCGGAGCCGCCGGAGCCCGCAGATCCTCGCCATCGATCCCCGCCTCCCCAAGCTCCGCCACCGTACTCAGAGCCTCTACCACCTTGCCAACGTCGCCTCGACCCTCGCCATCGACCGCCGGCGGCCTACAGCTCCCTCCGACCCCCTAGGTACGCCGCCGGCACGCCGGCATCTCGTCGGAGACGACGAAGCCTCTCGGCCGTTCGATCGAGGTTCCGATCTAACGGATCCTATCGCTCGTACCGTTTCGCTGTTTTAACAGCCACCGACAGTGGCCCCTCACATGTCAGCCTGGCCCGCTGCGTGGTGAACGTGAGTTGGGCCGGCCCAGTTAGTTTAAATTGGTTAGCCCGTTTATTTTCCCGCGTGGCCCATTGATTCAAAAACCATTTAATCTATTTAGTTAAAATTCAATACTGCTGCCAACTTCAAAATTAAATAGTTTAAAATCTACTGAACCAAATTTAGCAAATTTTATATATTTGGAAAGCTCATGAAATTATCTAAATAATGGCACTGGCCTCATGTCCAAATTCGAAACTAAATTTAAATGATAAAAATAACAAGGCAGGGACTTTTCTGACTTCAAATAAATATTAGAAATTATCTATAAATGATTTTGAGTTGATTCCAACTCTAATAAATCACAATTGATGTCCTCTATTTGATTATGCAATAATATAGACAGGTTGTTTGTATGATCATGGACTAGATCAAAATATTGGCTATGTAGTCCATACTAGTCCATTTAAACTATAGCAAATTTTAGGATTTTAAATCTATGAGGTGTAGCACCTCATTTAAATCATTCTCACCAGTATTATGAAGTAATGTGTTGACCTTTAAATACTTAGTCTCATACTTGCTCACTTGTAGAATTTAAATCAACATAGTATTTAAATTGCACTAGTTATTTAAATCACATGAGATGATGAATCTCATTTAAATCACTTTTCTCAAATAATAAGTGTGAAGTGTTGACCTTGGTCAACATGGGATCATCCCTGGTTATTTTAAGAATATTAAATCACCTCAATAATAGTCCTTTAAAATTAGTTACAATTATGTGTTAACTCATATGAGAGATATTCCTCTCATTTAAATCTTGTTCTAAAGTAATTCAACATGAGGTAGTAATCATAGTCTATATAACCTCATATTGAATTATTTGGTGGCATCAAATCACTACCATGTTAGTATTAAATTACATGAGGTATGGAACCTCATTTAAATCATTTTCCCAAATGATAAGTATGAAGAGGTTGACTTTAGTCAACCTAGGTCATATTTTATTCATAAGAGAAATTAAATCTTAAGAAGATTCAATGAGAGGAAATTATTTTCTCACAAACTAAAGAGAAAACCTAACTCCATTTTCAATGAGAGGAAATTATTTTCCTATTACTAAATAAGGAAACCCTAGTATAATCTTGTGATAAATGTTAAGTAGTAATGCTAGATCATTGTGTGAGCCATTAAGGCTAATTAGGATTACTTAAGTGTTGTTTGGTGATTGTATCCTCGTATTCGTGTATAGACGCTAGTACCGGAGACTATCAAGAGGAGGAGGTATTCTACCAAGAGGAAGAAGAAGAAAACTTTGATCACATCACCACTCAAGGCAAGCTAATATTCTTGCAAGATACCCTAAGGCAAAGCCCTACAAGAGCAAGGCCTCATCCCCCTTTTATTTATGCTTAATGATCCTATCCCAAGTTTTTACCTTACAAGTTTTTGACTTTGGTTTATCAAAGCTTACTTTTTGATTCATGATTTCACTTGGTTTAGATATAGATTAGAACAAGAGTATCAAACTTAGCCTAGAGCAATACAAGTTGCTTAGCACCCCTCATGACTAGTTGCTAGTGCTAAACAAATAAAATTGACTACTCTAGATGGGATCATGTGAAATGAAATGACTTTGAAAACCTTGGAATGATGATTCATTCTATTGAAAGATTTTGAAGGTGAATATGACTTGTGAATGACTTGGTGAATTTTACGAAAACTGATGGTTGGGTTCGGATGCGATACCATTCCAATTTTGAAAGTACCCCCACAATACCCAATATGGGTAAGGGCTTAACTAGAAATTTATGTGCTTTAGTATGGGTTCCCTCTAAACAAGCGTCATCGGGGTTAGGCCGAAGGCTGCCTCCACAACAAACAAAACGATGCGATATGACGTGGAATGAGGTGAATGTCCGGCCCAAGCCCCGTGCGGTTCCCGGTTGATCGCGGTTTTTCACCGGGAGGCCAAGCTCATGGGGAGAGGTGCCTATACTAGAGTATGTAAGTGAAAGGTTATGGTTGGTAGTCCGCATACGGAGTATGGTAAATCAGTGGCCAGCTTAACCCCGACGGATTATTGCAAATATTGTGGCACAAGTGTACGACCTCTCGCAGAGTGTAGAACTATTCGAATAGCCGTGTCCACGGTTATGGACGGTTGGAAAGGCCATACCGTTCCGTCATCGACCATTTTCAAAAATGTGACATATGACTTGGGACTTGAATTTTGAAAGGTGAATGGTGACTTTGAATTGAATCACAACAGAGTTGTGGGAATGACACTAATGTTCCCACTTGAGTTAGTTTAGCAAATGAAGAGTCTTTTCTAAAATGTTTATGAAATAAACTTGGCTTTATGCAAATAAACCTAGAGCTTAGTATCCCCTTACTATAATTGATGGTGCTTACACTAGTATTAGTTTGCGAGTACTTTAAAAGTACTCATGGCTTTGTCCCCGGCTATTCAAATGGCCGTACTATGAAGGTGAACAGCGAGTACGAGGAAGATGGACAGCAGGACGTCTACGACAACTAGGACCGCTCCCGACGTCAAGCGTTGGCCTCGTGGATTAGATAGCCACTACTACTTCGCTTCCGCTATTTGTGATGTTCGTTGATCGGTAGATCAACTATTATTGTAATATTGGATCATGTGATCTACCTTTGTAAGACGATTATGTGCTGTAATAAATAATGACTCTATGATATTCAACTATTATGTCTCGCAACAACAATATTCCTGGGATTGCGATGTACGGCATAATAGGCATCTGGACTTAAAAAATCCGGGTGTTGACACATGTCATGTTAATTATCAAGTTATTACATATGTGTTGTTTATGATCTTGCATGCTCTCCGTTACTAGTAGAGGCTCTGGCCAAGTTTTTGCTTTTAACTCCAAGAGGGAGTATTTATGCTCGATAGTGGGTTCATGCCCGCATTGACACTCGGGACGAAGTGATGTAAAGTTCTAAGGTTGTGTTGTGCTCGTTGCCACTAGGGATAAAACGTTGGCGCTATGTCCGAGGATGTAGTTGTTGATTACATTACGCACCATACTTAATGCAATTGTCTCGTTGTTAGCAACTTAATACCGGAGGGGGTTCGGATGATAACCTCGAAGGTGGACTTTTTAGGCATAGATGCAGCTTGGATGGCGGTCTATGTACTTTGTCGTAATGCCCAATTAAATCTCACTATACTTATCATGTCATGTATGTGCATAGTTATGCCCTCTCTATTTGTCAATTGCCCGACTGTAATTTGTTCACCCAACATGCTTTTATCTTATGGGAGAGACACCTCTAGTGAACTGTGGACCCCGGTCCATTCTTTTAATACTGAAATACAAATCTGTTGCAATCCTTGTTTTTACTATTTTCTTTGCAAATAATCATCTTCCACACAATACGGTTAATCCTTTGTTACAGCAAGCCAGTGAGATTGACAACCTCACTGTTTCGTTGGGGCAAAGTACTTTGGTTGTGTTGTGCAGGTTCCACGTTGGCGCCGAATCCCCGGTGTTGCGCCGCACTACATCCCGCCGCCATCAACCTTCAACGTGCTTCTTGGCTCCTCCTGGTTCGATAAACCTTGGTTTCTTTCTGAGGGAAAACTTGCTGCTGTGCGCATCATACCTTCCTCTTGGGGTTGCCCAACGAACGTCTGAAATACACGCCATCAGGCGCGAGGTCTTGAAACTCTTCGCTGGGCGAAAGCTCTGTCTTGGCGGCCGGCCAGGACCGACGACGGTGACGCCTGTGGGCGCCGTATACTTCTTGAAGGCGTCGTCGAAGCGGGTGTTTCTTGTTCCCCACTCGGGCTCTCCGGGGGAAACCCTAGATCCCTCGTTGGATCGGGCGTGGGCGGCGCTGTTATCACCAGATTTTGGCCAAATCAGGAGATGGGTCGTAGGTGAGATGGGCTTGAAGGTTAAACGCGTGGAGGATCTCTGAAGCGGCCTGACACGGAGAAGTTGGGCTAAGTTGCCCATGTATCTGTATTATAGTAGATCGCATCTTAATTTAGAAGTTAGAGTTTTACCCGTGCACGCGTTAGGTGCACGCCTGAATTAGAAAGTCCCCCGGACTATAAAGATGTATCTAGGGTTTATGAAATAAACAATAAACGTTCAACACAAATCAATCTCGGCGCATCGCCAACTCCTTCGTCTCGAGGGTTTCTTCCGGTAAGCACCATGCTGCCTAGATCGCATCTTGCGATCTAGGCAGCACAAGCTTATTATGTTGTTCATGCGTTGCTCGTACTGAAGCCTTTTTGATGGCGAGCAATGTAGTTATCTTAGATGTGTTAGGGTTAGCATTGTTCTTCGTATCATATGCTGTCGTAGTGTAACCCCTATACATCTAGCCGCCCTTACACCTATCTTAGGTGTAGGGGCGGCACCCCGCTTGATCATTGTTTAGTAGATCCGATCCATTACGGTTGCTCCTTGTTCTTCAAGGATTAGTTTAATATCCGCAATAGTTAGGCCTTACAAAGGGTTGGAGGATCCAGCGGCGTGTAGGGTGGAGTTTGCTAGCCCTAGACAGGATGTTCCGGGGATCAACCTCGTGTTGGTTTTTAGGCCCCGTCTAGGATCGGCTTACGATCACCGTACGCGAGCGCGAGGCCCAATCGTGAGTAGGATGATCCGATTATGCGGTGAAAACCCTAAATCGTCGTAGATCGCTTTAGCTTTATCTTGATCAAGCAGGACCACCATATTTTCGTACACCTCGTACGAATCATGGGTGGATCGGCTCTTTGAGCCGATTCACAGGATAACCTGAGAGCCGATCGAGGCTCGTATTTAATGTTCACGTGTATGCCTGTTATCACCAAGATTTGACCGAGCCAGAGGTGGGCCGCAGTCAAGATGGGCTTAAGGAAATATACGTGGAGAATTATATGAATCGGCCTGTTATACCAAGTTGGGCTTAATTACCCGTGTATCTGTAACATATTAGATCTATTTTAGTTTAGAGATAGAATCTTAGTCGTGCACGGTTTAGTGCACGCCCACATTAGAAAGTCCCTCGGACTATAAATATGTACCTAGGGTTTATGGAATAAACAACAACTCACGTTCAACCCCAAAAACAAACCAATCTCGGCGCATCGCCAACTCCTTCGTCTCGAGGGTTTCTATCGGTAAGCGACATGCTCGCCTAGATCGCATCTTGCGATCTAGGCAGCACAAGCCCCACGTTGTTCATGCGTTGCTCGTATCGAAGCGTCTTTGATGGCGAGCAACGTAGTTATCATTAGATGTGTTAGGGTTAGCATTGTTCTTCGTTTAAGCATGCTTACGTAGTGCAACCCTTGCATATCTAGCCGTCCTCACACCTATCTCAGGTGTGGGGGCGCACCCCGCTTGATCATTATTTAGTAGATCCGATCCGTTACGATTGCTCCTTGTTCTACAAGGATTAGTTTAATATCTGCAATAGTTAGGCCTTACAAAGGGGGGGAGGATCCGGTGGCACGTAGGGTGGCGTTCGCAAGTTCTAAACGGGATGTTCCTAGGATCAACTTCATGTTGGTTTTTTGGCCTTGTTTAGAATCGGCTTACGAGCACCGTGCGTGGCCGCAAGGCCCAACCTGGAGTAGGATGATCCGATTATGCGGTGAAAACCCTAAATCGTCGTAGATCTCATTAGCTTCATCTTGATCAAGCAGGACCACCAAGTATTCGTGCACCCCGCACGGATCATGGGTGGATCGGCTCTTTGAGCCGATTCACAGGATAACCTGAGAGCCGATCGAGGCTCGTATTTAACGTTTACATGTATGCCCTGCAGGAAACTAAGCGAGGCATCCTCATCACCTTCCCCGACCAGGTATAGGTCAGGTGGCACGCCCTTGCACTTCGCAACGCCGCGTGTGACAGAAGAGCATTGCGGGCCGTCGCTCGGAGGGGTCTCAGCCAGCCGCAGCTCTAGGCTCTTCCCGGCTCTACGGTGTTGACAAGGCCGTTGCCCGCCGGTGGGTTTTGGCAGTCAACACATTCTGGCACGCCCGGTGGGACACTCGTCTACATCAACCACATCGCCATCTACATCTGAGATGGCGGACGGCACGCCGCTCACTTACGGGGATCCGCCCGACGACCTCAAGAAGCAATACAACGAGATCAAGGCTACCCTCGAAGCCGACCTCATCGGCTCTTTTCGCAGAACCCGTTCCGGTGGCATCGGATGGAAGGGGTTCTCACCGCAAGGTGCGCTCGATGGGATAGACCTCTCAACCCCGTCGGAGGAACGCACCGTGGGTCTGCGCGGCGGAGATCAACTACCCGGTGGCTCACTCGCTACACCGCCACTCGAGAACTTGGTCAACGTGTTGGAGCGTGTCGCTCCGCGCGTGATCCAGGAGATCATGAGCCACCGGTACTCGCCGTCGGGACCAGCTCTCGGGACGCATCAAGGAGAGTTGCCATTCCGAGTCCCGTCCACCGCTGCCATTTGCGTTGGCAGCACCAGCCTGAAGTGCCGACTACACCGGCATTCCTCGTCTACAGGATTGGTGGCGACCCTAGTGACTACCAGTTCTTAATGGAGGCGCCTAAGGAGATCCCTCATGGATACGCGTGCATGTATGTGCCGGATTGTGGTGATTGGGCACTCACAAACCAGGCCACAACATCGGGGACTCCGGCGAAGACAGGAGGAAAGTCGGCGACAGAGCAGACGTGGCTAACTAAATACGCCACGCCGACGAAACTCCCGAGCCCAGCTCCTGCAGATGGCTCACAGCTGGAAAAGCAAACATGGCAGGCCAAGTACGCCACCCCGGCGAACCTTCGAGTGCAACTCCTACGGCCAGCACAAGCGGATCAGATCAGTACCATACGGAGAGACCAATTCGGCATGATGCCGAAAAGAAGGGCAGTCGGCTATTCCAAGCCGTACCCCGACGATTACGAGATGATCCCGCTGCCACCTAAATATCGGCTCCCCGACTTCTCCAAATTCAGTGGATCAGATGGCTCCAGCTCCATCGAGCACATCAGCCGATATTTGGCTCAACTAGGACCGGCTTCAGTGTCGGATCAGCTACGCGTGAGGCTTTTTTCACAGTCCCTCACGGGATCGGCTTTTGGATGGTACACCTCCTTGCCAGCAAACTCCATCCAAACTTGGAAGCAATTGGAAGAACAGTTCCATATGCAATACCATTCGAAGCTTCCGAGTCCGGCATTGCCGATCTAGCACAACTACGTCGAAGCGCGGGGAAACGGTGACGGAATACATCCAGCGCTTCAGGAATCTTAGGAATCGATGTTATTCGGTTCGTATAACCGAAAAGGAAGCAGATCGAGTTGGCAGTAGCAGGCCTTGCAACACAGCTCAAGGACATGGCCTCCCAAGCAGATTATCCTCGCCGGCGCACATGGTTCGAAACTATCAGCATATGAACAGCGCCACCCCGACCTGTACCAAGACAAGTTCAAGCGTGCAGTAGTTATGGTCGATACAGAGGAAGATGAAGTGCCTGCGGGAGGCCAAGAGATAGCAGTGGCTGAGTGGACACAGGGGGGGACCCCTGTGGCCTCGCAAATGGGTGAAGCCACCGGGGCCGCCCGGGGATTTGATTTTGATGTGACCAAGACCGAACAAATCTTCGACCTCCTGCTCAAGGAGAAACAGCTTGACGATTCCCGAAGGTCTCAAATTCCCCTCGGCGAAAGAGCTAAACGGAAAGCCGTACCGCAAATTCCACAACTCGCTTTCCCATGCCACCAACGACCGCCGGGTGTGGCGTCGGCACATCCAAGCGGCGATAGAGAAGGGGCGACTAATTTTCAACCAAGTACGCCATGAAGGTCGATACCCAACCCTTCCCCGCCGTTAACATGGTAGAAATCACCTACCCCGAAGGTTGCCGCCGGGTCCCTCGTTCAGCATCAACATGGTAGGACCCGGAAACCACTCCGGCAAAGATGGAGATGAGGGCAGCTGCTCTCATAGCAAGGATACGAGAGGAGGCCGCTCCATGCGATCGGCTCCGTCATGATGGCAAGCGCTATGTCACAGAGGGAGAGGTGAAGAATATAAGATATCAGCGACCCCTCTCTGATCACCTCCTCAACAAATATGTGAGTCAGTATGACCAACGCCGGCGGCACAATTACGATGATAGAGGAGATCGTCTGGCTAGAGAAGCCAGAAGATATCGTCGGCAGGATCACGATGAGGAGGAGCACGAGCGCTGTGCCACGGAAGCATCAAGGGAGCAAGATGACAACGCCAGGCATTGGGACTGCCCCTTCTTCAGACACTGCTGGGATTCAGGAATGAGCCGATTGCCTACAATCGGCAATTGCCCAGAATGCAATCAGAAAAAGAAGGAGGCAGCCAACGTGTCTGTGTTCGAGCGCCTAGGGCCTCTCCCGCCACAAAGCAAACGCGCTGAGTCACCTCGTTGGGCAGAGATCTTGAAGATTCAGAAGACGAGGGAGAAGTGGAAGAAGATAGGTACCACCGGCCAAGGTGGTGCCCTGACGGACTCAGCCGTTCCCAGAAGCGCAGGGTTCAGCGATTGCGCGGCCTGGAGGAAGCCGAAAGGTTGTACCTGCATACGCTAAGGAAGGCACGGCCTGATCTGGCTGCAAAGGTCCAGCGAACCCTGGAGGAAGAGGGTCGTCCACGGAAAATGGAGTGGCGCCCTAAGCAGAGGAAAGCCGATGATGAGACATCGGCTGGCACAAACATGGTACTCTTCTTGCCGACAGAGCTTAGCGCTCCACGACTCTACGGAGCACTCAAGGTGGACGACAGCAAGCGCATCAAGTCAGAGGTTGGGTTGGTTTCATCCAGCCTGACCAGGTAGCAAGATCAAACCAATGAGCAAACCAGGAGGGGCTGATCCTTGTGATCGGCCCCAAAAAACTTATGAAGGGAACTTACAAAACCTTCAACGAGCAAGCAACGTGGAGGCCGATTCCAGCAATCGGCCAAAAAATTATCCTCACCTACCTTTCTGCCTGGGTTCAACATGTTATCCAACAGAGCCGATACCATCAATTTTCTTGACAGAATCGGCTCGGGGGGGCACCCAGGTATATGAAAATACGAGGATATGCAACAGAAGCATCTCAGCTTTTGTTGATGGGTATTGGAATATGGGGGCCGATGCACAGGTCGGCCGTAAAAATAAAAAGTGAAAATTCAAAAAATTTCGAGCACAGCCGATGCAGCAGACATCGACTTCAGAATCAAGAAACAGCCGATGCGTAGCCATCGACTCTAGTTGTGCAATGATTATCAATATCCAGGATTTCCAATCTGTGGGGCTAGTGCAGCTGAAACGGAAGATTATCGGCTGTTGGAGGAAGAAAGAGGATCGGCTGTGGCACATTCTCTCCGACATTCTCGCCTCGAGTAAGAGCTCGGGGGGCAGCTCACCTTGAAGGCTTTCCGCTCAGAGAAGCCGATTTGTGTTCAAATCGGCTGACGCTGCATAAGGAACTTCCCCACACACGATCAGGCCCAGGTCTACGCAGCTCAATCGCGTATCCTCGTCTCTGTTTTACATTGGCTGAGACTCGGGGGGCAACAGGCCTGGTAGATTGCTCTATTGAAGGACCGATGTGTTGCTATCGGTTCATTGCGCATTGGCAAAGGGGACGAATCGGCAAGGTCAGTAGAAGAGAGAATCGGCTCAATTAAAAGGAATCGGCAAAATCAAGATTGGGGAAAAGTTCTTCATTGATTAAGATGGGATTTCTTACATAAAGAGCTAATTGCTCTCAAAAGGGAAAGACTAGGGGATCCATTGCCCATCTACTACTACTGGCCCTATTCTAGAGGTCCTATCTATGGGCCATCACTGCCCTCGTCGCCGCCGTCGTCGCCACTATCGGTGCTGCTCCCGGCGGGCTCGTCGTCGCTCCAATGGCCGCCGACCGGGCCCTCGTTGTCTTCATCTTCTTCATCAGCGTCGTCCTCGTCGCTGTCGAAGTCGCTAAGATTGCCCGGCCAAGGGCAGAACCGCTGGCCGGCGGCTCGTCGGAGGAGCTCTCG
This sequence comes from Lolium rigidum, assembly GCF_022539505.1. Lineage (NCBI taxonomy): Eukaryota > Viridiplantae > Streptophyta > Magnoliopsida > Poales > Poaceae > Lolium > Lolium rigidum. The sequence goes on from NC_061508.1 coordinate 352,240,471, forward strand.
TCATCGTCCTCCTCCTCCTCTTCCTCGCTCCTCTTCCTCCTCGGAAGAGGTGAAGTCGCAGGAGAAGTCGTCGTCGTCACTCTCCTCCTTCGTTTCCCCAACGGCGAGGAAGCGGAGGTCGCTCTCCCCGTCCGTCGAGGACCGGTCGTCCTCGGACCAGATGGAGAAGTCGTGGTCCGACTCCTCCCCGGCCGCAATGGCGCGGCGGGTGTTGGCCGCGTGGACCGCCGCCGCGTTGTACTCCGGCGTCGGCTCACGGGACGTGGAGGATTGGCTGGCAAGATCCGATGGGGCGAGAGGAGGAGGAAGACATGGTGGCTGGGAGGGTTTTTGGAGTGCTAGTGCGGAGGAGATACAAAGAAGAACTGTTCGGAGCGGTTAAATCGAAGGAGGATATAGTGGAAATTCAATGCCACAGCGAGTTTCCGAGGAAGTGGTGCCTAAAAAGAAAAAAAAACTGCCAGGTCACGCGGAGAAGTTGAGAAGGCAAGGCATCATCATGAGGGATACTCGCGACGGTTCTGCCACGACATGACCCGACGAAGGAAAGCAGAGTGATTTTGGAATTACCAATTCCAAAACCAGGGGGGCATGTGTTATCACCAAGATTTGACCGAGCCAGAGGTGGGCCGCAGTCAAGATGGGCTTAAGGAAATATACGTGGAGAATTATATGAATCGGCCTGTTATACCAAGTTGGGCTTAATTACCCGTGTATCTGTAACATATTAGATCTATTTTAGTTTAGAGATAGAATCTTAGTCGTGCACGGTTTAGTGCACGCCCACATTAGAAAGTCCCCTGGACTATAAATATGTACCTAGGGTTTATGGAATAAACAACAACTCACGTTCAACCCCAAAAACAAACCAATCTCGGCGCATCGCCAACTCCTTCGTCTCGAGGGTTTCTATCGGGTAGCGACATGCTGCCTAGATCGCATCTTGCGATCTAGGCAGCACAAGCCCCACGTTGTTCATGCGTTGCTCGTATCGAAGCGTCTTTGATGGCGAGCAACGTAGTTATCATTAGATGTGTTAGGGTTAGCATTGTTCTTCGTTTAAGCATGCTTACGTAGTGCAACCCTTGCATATCTAGCCGTCCTCACACCTATCTCAGGTGTGGGGGCGGCACCCCGCTTGATCATTATTTAGTAGATCCGATCCGTTACGATTGCTCCTTGTTCTACAAGGATTAGTTTAATATCTGCAATAGTTAGGCCTTACAAAGGGGGGGAGGATCCGGTGGCACGTAGGGTGGCGTTCGCAAGTTCTAAACGGGATGTTCCTAGGATCAACTTCATGTTGGTTTTTTGGCCTTGTTTAGAATCGGCTTACGAGCACCGTGCGTGGCCGCAAGGCCCAACTCTGGAGTAGGATGATCCGATTATGCGGTGAAAACCCTAAATCGTCGTAGATCTCATTAGCTTCATCTTGATCAAGCAGGACCACCAAGTATTCGTGCACCCCGCACGGATCATGGGTGGATCGGCTCTTTGAGCCGATTCACGGGATAACCCGAGAGCCGATCGAGGCTCGTATTTAACGTTTACATGTATGCCCCGCAGAAACTAAGCGAGGCATCCTCATCACCTTCCCGACCAGGTATAGGTCAGGTGGCACGCCCTTGCACTTCGCAACGCCGCGTGTGACCAGAAGAGCATTGCGGGCCGTCGCTCGGAGGGGTCTCAGCCAGCCGCAGCTCTAGGCTCTTCCCGGCTCTACGGTGTTGACAAGGCCGCTGCCCGCCGGTGGGTTTTGGCAGTCAACAATGCCATGCAGGAAACTAAGCGAGGCATCATCCGACACCTTCCTGACCAGGTATAGGTCAGGTGGTACGCCCTTGCGACAGCATCGGACGTGTGACCAGAAGGCTTTGCGGGCCGTCGCTCGGAGGGACCAGGGCCAGCCGCAGTCCTGGGAGATTCCCGGCTCTACGGTGTTGCCAGCGCTACCACCCAAATATCGGCTCCCGGACTTCACAAAGTTTAGTGGATCAGATGGTTCCAGCTCCATCGAGCATGTGAGCCGATATTTGGCACAGCTGGGCACGATCTCAGCGTCAGACGAGCTGCGTGTGAGGTTCTTCGCACGAGTCCCTCACGGGATCGGCTTTCGGGTGGTACACATCGCTGCCACCGAACTCGATCCGGACTTGGAAGCAGCTTGGAAGAGCAGTTCCATGAGCAGTATCACTCGGAGGCTTCCGAGGCCGGCATTGCCGATCTAGCACAAGTACGACGAAGCGCGGGAAACAGTGTCGGAATACATCCAGCGTTTCAGGACCGTGAGGAACCGATGCTATTCGGTTCACGTAAGTGAAAAAGAAGCGACCGAGTTGGCGGTGGTGGGTCTCTCATCATTGATCAAGGACGTGGCCTCCCAAGCAGACTACCCTTCATTGGCGCACATGGTGCAGAAGCTGTCAGCATATGAACAGCGCCACCCAGATGTTTACCAGGACAAATTCAAGCGAGCGGTGGTCCTGGTTGAGGCAGACGAGGATGAAGGTGCTGCGGGAGATCAGGAGGTAGCGGTGGCTGAATGGGCTCGGACGGCAAGCCCCGTGTCCTGTAAGTGGGTTAAGCCACAAGGTCCTCCAAAAGGGTTCGACTTCGACGTGACCAAAGCTGAGCAGATTTTCGACCTCTTACTCACGGAGAAGCAGCTGAAGGTACCCGAAGGCCACAAGATCCCCACGGTACAGGAGCTGAACGGGAAGCCATACTGCAAGTGGCATAACACGTTCACCCACGCCACCAACGACTGCAGGGTGTGGCGTCAGCAGATCCAAATGGCGATAGAAAAAGGGCGGCTAATTTTCAACCAGTACGCCATGAAGGTCGACACACACCCCTTCCCCGCCGTTAATATGGTGGAGTATACTTGCCATGGAGGGTGCCAGCCAGATTTCTCGTGCAATATCAACATGGTGGGACCTGGGCACCACTCTGGTAAGGACGGAGATGAGGGCAGCTGCTCTCATAGCAAAGACACAGAGGAAGCCGCTCCACGCGATCGGCTCCGCCGCGACAGCAAGCGCTACGTCACAGAGGGAGAAGTGAAGAACATAAGATATCAGCGACCCCTCTCTGATCACCTCCTCAACAAGTATGTGGGTCAATATGACCAACGCCAGCGATACAACGACGATGATGAAAAAGATCGTCTGGCTAGGGACGGCAGGAGACGTCGTCGGCGTCATCACGACGAGGAGCGATATGAGCGCCACGCCAAGGAAAAGTCGAGGGAGCAAGACGACGTGGATAGGCACTGGGACTGCCCCTTCTTCAGACACTGCTGGGATTCAGGAATGAGCCGATTGCCTACAATCGGCAATTGCCCGGAATGTAAACAAAAGAAGAAGGATGCAGCTAACGTGTCCGTGTTCAAACGTCTAGGGCCTCTCCCGCCTCGGAACAAGCATGCTGAGTCCGCTCGGGTGGAAGATCTCGAGGAACTAGAGGACGATGATGAAGAAGAAGACAAGTATCATCGGCCAAGGTGGTGCCCTGATGGGCTCAGCCGTTCCCAGAAGCGAAGGGTTCAGCGTCTACGTGGGTTGGAAGAAGCTGAAAGGTTGTACCTGCACACGCTAAGGAAGGCGCGGCCTGATCTGGCTGCGAAAATTCAGCGAACCCTGGACGAAGAGGGTCGACCACAAAAAATGGAGTGGCGCCCCAAGCAAAGGAAAGCCGATGATGAAACATCGGCTGGCACGAACATGGTGCTCATCCTCCCAACGGAGTTTACTGCTCGAGGATTAAACGATGCACTCAAGGTGGACGACGGCGAGCGCATCGACATGACAAAGGATGAAGTTAGGCTGGTCTTATCCACTGGCCTGACCATGTAGCTGGAGCAAATCAATGAGCAAACGTGGCGAGGCTGATCCTTGTGATCGGCCCCAAAAATCTATGAAGGAACATTACAAAACCTTCTTTGAGCAATTCAACGTGGAGGCCGATTCCAGCAATCGGCCAAAATTATCCTCATTGTACATTCTACCTGGGTTCAACATTCGATCTAACAGGGAATACCTGAAGAGCCGATACCATCAAATCCCTTGAAAGAATCGGCTCGGGGGGCACCCAGGTGGATAAAACACGAGGATATGCAGCAGAAGCGTCTTTTAAATGCCCAGCAGCCCAAGATATCCTTTGACGATGGGTATTGAAGTATGGGGGCCGATACATAAATCGGCCGTAAAAAATTCAAAAAATTTTAAGCACAGCCGATGCGCAGACATCGACTTAAGGATAGAAAGCCGATGCATGGCCATCGACTCAAGGGATACAACTGTTATAAGCAGAGACTCAATGGAGTAGGAAGTGGGTCACGAAGAGAAACTCTACTGGAAGAACTCCTCAATGGAAGGCCTTCTTGCAAGTACTCGAGTCCGCAATATCAGCTGGGGCGGTTTGAGGGATCATGACCCTGACCAATGCCAAGAGCAGCCTGGACGTGCGGATCAGGTTAAGGATGGGTTGCATCAGATCCGCCAAAGGAAAGGACCCGATCTGACCTGCAAGGCGCGAGAAGTGGACTGAAGAAGCTCGGGGGGCAGCTCACCCTGAAGGTTCTCTGCTCTGGGGAGCCGATTTTGTTGAAATCGGCTGGTTCTGCATTATGACGTGAGGCCAATGGCGGCACATTTGGCTGATTCACTACCTTTCTCGCCTTGATTGAGGCTCGGGGGGCAGCTTGTCCTGAAAGACCCTTTGCTATAGGGAGACGATTTTGTTGAAATCGGCTGGCTCTGCATCATGACTTGGGAACCGATGGTGACACGTTTGGTTAGCCCACTGCTGTTCTCGCCTTGATGGAGGCTCGGGGGGCAACGGACTGCGTAGATATTCTGTTCTTAAGAAGCCGATTGAGATTTCATCGGATGGCCCTCCATCATAACCTTTTTCAAGGGGATTGGGCAGGTTTGAAGAGTATCACTGAATATCTTAATGTCCAGAGGTATCGGCTTCAGCGTCAAGTTGTTTCAGCAGTGGTTCTGGGGCTCTCTTAAAGGCGTTGGTCTGCCTCGTTGTCCACCAGAGCTCAAAGTTATCGGTCGAAAAAGGTGAAAGATAGATCGTGAAGGATTTGATATGTTAACATCAGCTTTTGAGCATTGGTCAAGTTCACGATCACTCCGACGTCAAAGAGATGAAGAATGGATCATGAGAGACCGATGCGTTGTCATCGGCTCATTGAGCATTGGCTAAGTGACGATCGGCGGGATCAGTATGAAGGGAAATCGGCTAAATTGGCATAAAGGAAATCGGCAAAATCAAATTGGGGAATTTCTTCATTGATAAACGAGATTTCTTACATAGAAGAGCTGATTGCTCTCAAAAGGGAGTACTAAGGGGATACATTGCCCCGTCTACTACTACTGATCCTATGCTAAGGGTCCTATCTACGGGCCGTCGCTGCCCTCGTCGTCACCCTCGTCGCCGCTGTCGGCGCTGCTCCCGGCGGGCTCGTCGTCGCTGCTGTAGCGGCCGCCGGCAGGACCTTCATTGTCCTCATCCTCCTCCTCGTCGTCGTCGTCGTCGCTGTCGTAGTCACTAAGATTCCCCGGCCAGGGGCAGTGGCGCTTGGCCGGCGGCTCGTCGGAGGGGCTGTCATCGTCGTCGTCGTCCTCCTCCTCCTCCTCCTCCTCCTCCTCCTCCTCCTCCTCCTCCTTCACCTCCTCGGAGGAGGTGAAGTCATCCCAGGAGAAGCGATCGTCATCGCTCTCCTCCTCCGATTCCCCGTCGGCGAGGAAGCGGAGGTCGCTCTCCCCGTCCGTCGAGGACTTGTCGTCCTCGGACCAGATGGAGAAGTCATGGCCGGGCTCCTCCCCGGCCTCTATGGCGCGGCGGGTGTTGGCCGCATGGACCTCTTGTGGGTCCCGTTCTGGGGTCGGCTCGTGGGAGGAAGAGGACTCGAGGGAAAGCCCCGATGAGGCGGAGGAAGAAGAAGGCATGGTGCGCAGAAGGGCTTTTGGAGTGCTAATGCGGAGAGGATGAGGAGGAGAACTGTTCGGTGCGGTTAAATAAAAGAAGTGGGGATTTAATGTTCGAACAGTTTTCGAGGAGGTGGTGCCAAAAAACTGTCAAATCGTGCAGAGAAGTTGGGAAGGCAAGTCGTCATGATGAAAAATACTGCGACGGTTCTGCTCTGCCACGACATGACCCCTTGGAGGAAAAACAGAGTGGTTTTGAAATTATCATTACCAAAACCAGGGGGCATGTGTTATCACCAAATTTTGGCCAAATCAGGAGATGGGCCGTAGGTGAGATGGGCTTGAAGGTTAAACGCGTGGAGGATCTCTGAAGCGGCCTGACACGGAGAAGTTGGGCTAAGTTGCCCATGTATCTGTATTATAGTAGATCGCATCTTAATTTAGAAGTTAGAGTTTTACCCGTGCACGGTTAGGTGCACGCCTGAATTAGAAAGTCCCCCGGACTATAAAGATGTATCTAGGGTTTATGAAATAAACAACAAACGTTCAACACAAATCAATCTCGGCGCATCGCCAACTCCTTCGTCTCGAGGGTTTCTTCCGGTAAGCACCATGCTGCCTAGATCGCATCTTGCGATCTAGGCAGCACAAGCTTATTATGTTGTTCATGCGTTGCTCGTACTGAAGCCTTTTTGATGGCGAGCAATATAGTTATCTTAGATGTGTTAGGGTTAGCATTGTTCTTCGTATCATATGCTGTCGTAGTGCAACCCCTATACATCTAGCCGCCCTTACACCTATCTTAGGTGTAGGGGCGGCACCCCGCTTGATCATTGTTTAGTAGATCCGATCCGTTACGGTTGCTCCTTGTTCTTCAAGGATTAGTTTAATATCCGCAATAGTTAGGCCTTACAAAGGGTTGGAGGATCCAGCGGCGTGTAGGGTGGAGTTTGCTAGCCCTAGACAGGATGTTCCGGGGATCAACCTCGTGTTGGTTTTTAGGCCCTGTCTAGGATCGGCTTACGGTCACCGTACGCGAGCGCGAGGCCCAATCGTGAGTAGGATGATCCGATTATGCGGTGAAAACCCTAAATCGTCGTAGATCGCTTTAGCTTTATCTTGATCAAGCAGGACCACCATATTTTCGTACACCTCGTACGAATCATGGGTGGATCGGCTCTTTGAGCCGATTCACAGGATAACCTGAGAGCCGATCGAGGCTCGTATTTAATGTTCACGTGTATGCCATGCAGGAAACTAAGCGAGGCATCATCCAACACCTTCCTGACCAGGTATAGGTCAGGTGGCACGCCCTTGCGACAGCATCAGACGTGTGACCAGAAGGCTTTGCGGGCCGTCGCTCGGAGGGACCAGGGCCAGCCGCAGTCCTGGGAGATTCCCGGCTCTACGGTGTTGCCAGTCGCTGCTCGCCGGTGGGTTTCTGACCGCAACAGGCGCTCTTGCTTCGCTTTGCCTCTTGGGGCCTCGGTTTGGATGTCCACCGGACATAGGGGCTCGTGGTGCGTTTTGGTGGTTTTTTTCGGCGGAGGCAGGTTCGTCTTCAGCCAGGCGGGGCGCGGCCTCGGGGCCGGCGTGGTAGTGGGAGCGGTGGCTCCGGTCTTTCGCCTCCGCCTGTTGCGTTGAGGTGTGGTGTCGACCCGTGTGGAGCGCAGCCTCGGGGCTGGCGTGTGGTGTCGTGTTGTAACGGTTTTTCGGCCAGTTTTCCTCATAAACGGGCCAACTCTTTTCTCCTATAGCAATGAAAGGCAAAGCTTCTGCCTCGTTTCAAAAAAAAAAAGACTTGGGAAAGCTTGTGTGCTTTTGGCATCTCCAACGAGCCGACACAAAATGGACGTCAAAACTGATCGGTTGGGTCCGTTCGTCGGTCTAAATGTTCAAAATCGACCACGTGTCCATTTACATCTGGGGGTATTCCTAGCGGTCCGACGCAAAAAAATATATTTTTCATTCATTAAAATCTCATAGTTTACATAATTATAAAAGTGTACAAACTTAAAAATTAAAAAGGGCCAGCAAGGCCTGGACTATTGCTCGTTGTCGCCATGACAGTTGGTAGACCGGCGGTGGAGGAGAAAGGGGAGCATGCGGCGACGGCAGCCACGGATCCTAGGCCGGGGATGGAGCAGGAGACAGGGCGCGCGCGTTGGTACGTGTTAGCGTGGCCGGAGGAGTGTCCGGTCTTCTCCGCATCTACATAAAAACATTCAAAAATTTACACTAGTGGCTTCAATTGGCTGCAACCATCTTCCACTGCAAAAAGGAACACTCTGATAGTGCTAGCTGTCGGTCTTCGCTACAATCTGATCAACATGTTTGTTAATTTTCCCCAAACAAATACAAGGTACTCGTTCTAAGATCTTGTATGCTGATAGAATAAATTTTGAATTCTTTTCAATAAAACGTTGAAATTGACTTAATAATTTTTTCAAATACCGAACTCCATGTAGATACACAAAACGACGAATCCATGATTTTCAAATGGGTATAGTTTAAAAAACTGCAACTCAAAAATATAAAAGAAATAAAACAACGTATAGAATTTTGTTGTGTTTTTTTTGGTTGCCGAATCATAAGACCTCTCCAAACACAAAAGCACAAGCAGCACAGTGAGAGTGTTCCCCTAAAAAAAGCAGAGTGAGAGAGGGAGAAGAAACCCTCGCCGACGACGGAGGAGGCGATGCCGGCGGAAGGGACGCGGATGGCCCGGCTGTGGGAGCGCGAGGTCGGCCGCCTCCCGCCCAAGCGCTTCGCCGACGCCTTCATGGCCTCCGAGGTCCATTTCCACCCCTCTATTCTCCCCGCACCTTCAAACCTTCACTCTTCTTGAGCCAGCCATTGGACCTTCAAATCGGCAACATTAGTTTTATCGTGAGCAAGTTCAGTATCTGCTACCGAGGTTACTGCGATTCACCTAGGATTTGGGGTTCTTGCAGCCTTCCACTGACGACCACAATGACGAGGAAATGTGGATTATTTTTCTCCAAAAATTTAATTTAGTCTGCAATTTTTAAGCTTTTTTTCTAGAATAAACCATGAAAATTTGTTCATTATTCATAGAAGGATAGCCTAGCGGCTAGAACAATGGATTTTTTTCTTACAAATCTAATATAGGAGATTAGCCACCACTCACACTTGCTCATCAAGGCCTTGGCTCGACTCTCGACCATGCTAGGCACCTCTGTGGCACAGAGTTTCCCGGGTCAATGTAACCCCCACCCATATGTGCCTAGAGGAGTCGGCGAGGGGACGCCGCAGGACCAGCCAGTCATTTGTGTTATTTTGTGATCCAAATTCATATACTAAAGGGAGGCTAACTTCTGACGAGCGGAGCGAGGCCCGTCGCCGGAGGCTTGGGCCGAAGCGTAGCGTAGTCAGAAGTTAGCCCATATGTCGTGCCCTACTTATATTCCCTGTAAGCCGCCGCTAGGGTTATCATCGCATCATTGTACACCCACGGCGTTTGTAAACACCACCGAAATAGTGAAGTTTTGCTGGCTGGCGCCCGTGGTTTTTCCCTTGTGTGTTGCAAGGGTTTTCCACGTTAAAATCTCGTGTCCCCTGCAGTGTTTTACTTTTCGTTCTTCGTTTATTGTGCATCTCAAATATAACAAGTGGTATCGAGCCCGTGTTCTTTGGATCTAGGGTTTACGAGATGTCGTCACCGAAGTTCGATCTACCGCAGCTGGACTACACCACGAGATTTGCTTTGTGGCAAGTGAAGATGAGGGCGATTCTCGCCCAATCTTCAGATCTGGATGAAGCGATCGATGCTTTCGGCGAGAAAGCGAAGGATACCTGGACCGATGCGGAGAAGCGGAAAGACCGTAAGGCTTTATCGTTGATTCAACTCCATCCGTCCAATAATATTCTGCGAGGAAGTGCTGCAGGAGAAAACCACCGCCGAGTTATGGGTCAAACTAGAGGAGATCTGTTTGTCCAAGGATCTCACGGGCAGATTGCACGTGAAGATGAAGCTGTTCTCGCATAAGTTGCAAGAGGGAGGTTCGGTAATGAATCACCTATCTTCCTGGAAAGAGATTGTTTCTGATTTGCAGTCTATAGAAGTTAAGTATGAGGATGAGGATTTAGGTCTTCTTCTTTTATGCTCGCTGCCTAATTCTTTCAGTAATTTTCGTGACACCATATTATTGAGCCGCGACAAACTAACTCTCGCGGAAGTTTATGATGCTCTCCAACAAAAGGAGAAAATGAAATCTATGGTGCAGGCTGAAAGTTCGTCCTCCAAGGCGGAGGCGTTAGAGGTCCGTGGCAGGACCGAGCAGCGAGATAACTACTACCACAACAACGAGAGATAAGAGCAAGGGCGATAGAGGTCGCTCAAAGTCCAAAGGACGTGACAAGTTCTGCAGGTATTGTAAGAAATCTAGCCACAATATTGATGATTGTTGGAAGCTGCGGAACAAGGAGAAAAGGAACGGAACTTACCAACCGAAAAATAATGATGGTAATGGTAAGGCTGCCGTTGTCACCGGTAAGGGTGAGGCTGCTGTTGTTGTCTGGTAGTGATAGTTCGATGGAGATTGCTTAGCTGTTTTGGCTGCATGTGTTTCACGTGATGATGAATGGATTCTTGATACTGCATGTTCGTTTCATATTTGCTGTAACAAAGATTGGTTCAGTTCTTATGAGTCCGTGCGAGTGGAGATTTTGTGCGTGTGGGGAATGACAACCGAGTGCATCATTGTTGGCATTGGTTCTGTTCGGATCAAGACCCATGATGGGATGACACGCACGTTGACAGGAGTGAAACACATACCCTCCATGGCGAGGAATTTGATCTCTTTGAGTACCCTTGATTGTGACGGGTACAAGTACAAAGGTGGGAACAAACTTTTGAAGGTATCATCAGGTTCTCTCATTATTATGATTGGTGATATGAATTCTGCGAAATTATATGTCCTTAGAGGTAGCACTTTGCCCGGTATTGCTGCTGCTGTTAGTTCCGATGAAACTAGTAAGACTAACCTTTGGCACAAGCGTCTTGGACATATGAGTGAGCTTGGCATGGCAGAATTGGCAAAGAGAGAGCTAATTGATGGCTGCGATTTAGGTAATCTTGAGTTCTGTGAGCACGGCATCTTTGGTAAGCATAAAAGAGTAAAATTTAATGCTTCCGTTCATACCACCAAAGGCATTTTAGATTATGTACACGCTGATGTTTGGGGTCCGTCCCGTAGAACTTCTAATGGTGGTGCTAATTACATGCTTACAATTATTGATGATTACTCAAGAAAAGTGTGGCCATATTTCCTGAAACATAAATCTGATGTTTTTAATGCTTTTAAGAAGTGGAAAGTTATGGTAGAAACCCAAACTGAAAAGAAGGTTAAGATACTCCGTACTGACAATGGTATGGAATTTTGTTCAAATGAATTTGATGAGTTTTGCAGCAATGATGGGATGGTAAGACATCATACCATTCCGTACACCCCTCAACGGAATGGCGTGGCTGAACGCATGAACAGGACCATTATTTCGAGGGCTCGCTGCATGTTGTCTAATGCAAAGATGCATAGAGGTTTTTGGGCTGAAGCAGCCTCCACCGCATGTTATCTCATCAACAGGTCACCTTCTGTTCCACTTGATAAGAAAACTCCAATTGAGGTATGGTCTGGTTCGCCTGCTGATTATTCAGATTTGAGAGTTTTCGGTTGCATCGCTTACGCTCATGTTGATAATGGAAAGTTGGAGCCAAGGGCTGTTAAGTGCATCTTCCTTGGTTATGGTTCAGGAGTTAAGGCATATAGATTATGGAATCCTGAAACTAAGAAAATTGTGTTGAGCAGGAATGTCGTTTTTAATGAGGCGGTTATGTTTAATGATAGTCCGTCTACAGATATTTCTGATGCTATTGATTCTCCTGATGTTTCTGATGATGAGCAGCACAGAATTGGCGTGCAGGTGGAGCACGCAAAGGAGAATGAAAATGTGTTTCCTGAAACCAACAATGATGATAATGATGTTCCACCTTCACCACCTTTTGTTCAGCGACAAGGACGGTCTATTGCTGCTGACCGCCCTAAGAGAAATATTACACCTCCTACCCGATTAATTCAAGAATGTGATATTGTTGTTTATGCTTTGAGTTGTGCTGAACAGGTGGAGCATGATATTGAACCAGCTACATATACCGAAGCCATTGCTTCGGTTGATAAAGAGAAGTGGGTAGGTGCGATGCAAGAAGAGATGCAATCGCTTGAGAAGAATGGCACATGGGATGTTGTGCACTTGCCTAAACAAAAGAAGGCTGTCCGCTGCAAGTGGATATTCAAAAGAAAGGAAGGTTTGTCTCCTAATGAGCCTCCACGGTTTAAGGCAAGGTTAGTAGCAAAAGGTTTCGATCAAATTCCAGGTGTTGATTATAATGATGTATTCTCCCCGGTTGTGAAGCATAGTTCTATTCGTGCTTTCTTTGGTATTGTTGCTATGCATGATCTTGAGCTTGAGCAGCTAGATGTAAAGACTGCTTTTATGCATGGTGAGTTGGAGGAGGATATATATATGGACCAACCTGAAGGTTATGTTGTGCCTGGTAAGGAGGATCTTGTTTGCAAATTAAAGAGGTCCCTTTATGGTCCGAAACGATCGCCACGACAGTGGTATAAAAGGTTTGATTCATTTATGCTTACACATGGTTTTGAGAGATCTCAGTATGATAGTTGTGTGTATATCAAGTTTGTTAATGGATCACCTATTTATTTGCTGCTATATGTTGATGATATGTTGATTGCTGCCAAGAGCATGAAAGAGATCACTACTTTAAAGAATCAATTAAGTAGTGAGTTTGAGATGAAGGATCTTGGTCCTGCTAAGAAAATACTAGGCATGGAAATCAAAAGGGACAGAAAGTCTAGTTTGTTGTTTCTTAGTCGGGAAAAGTACATTGAGAAAGTTCTTCATCGTTTTAATATGCATGATGCAAAGTCAGTTACTACTCCTATTGCTTCTCATTTCAAGTTGTCAGCTTTGCAATGTCCTAGCTCTAAAGATGATATTGAGTACATGTCTCGAGTTCCCTATTCTAGTGCTGTTGGTTCCTTGATGTATGCCATGGTTTGTTCACGTCCTGATCTATCATATGCTATGAGTTTGGTCGATCGATACATGGCTAATCCTGGTAAAGAACATTGGAAAGCTGTTCGGTGGATTTTCAGGTACCTTCGCGGCACATCAAAAGCTTGCTTGAGGTTTGGCAGGATTGGTGAGGGGCTCGCCGGATATGTGGATTCAGATTATGCTTGGCGATTTGGATCGGAGAAGGTCCCTCACAGGTTATGTGTTTATCGTTGGTGGATGTGCTTGTTAGCTGGAAGGCTACTTTGCGGGATGCTTCGTTGCACAATCTACTACCGAGGCTGAGTACATGGCTATTGCTGAGGCAGGTAAAGAGGCTGTTTGGCTGAAAGGGTTATATGCTGAGCTTTGTGGAGATAATTCTTGCATTAAGTTGTTCGAGTGACAGTCAAAGTGCTATTTATCTTACTAAAGATCAGATGTTCCATGATAGGACAAAGCACATTGATATTAAGTACCACGCAATCAGAGATGTGGTTGCAAAAGGTAAAGTGAAGGTATGCAAGATTAGTACTCATGATAATCCTGCTGATATGATGACTAAGCCTGTCCCTGTGTCCAAGTTTGAGCTTTGCTCAAGCTTGGTTGGTATAACTGTTTAGCCCAAGTGGCTATTGGCGCCGGCAAGTGTTTTCTTTGTTGATTCAGGTGATTGTTGAAGTTCATGCTACAAGGAATTTGTCTCAAGGTGGAGTTTGTTATTTTGTGATCCAAATTCATATACTAAAGGGAGGCTAACTTCTGACGAGCGGAGCGAGGCCCGTCGCCGGAGGCTTGGGCCGAAGCGTAGCGTAGTCAGAAGTTAGCCCATATGTCGTGCCCTACAGGGACGCCTGCGGTACGGATCGTTGCCACCGCCTATTTATATTCCCTGTAAGCCGCCGCTAGGGTTATCATCGCATCATTGTACACCCACGGCGTTTGTAAACACCACCGAAATAGTGAAGTTTTGCTGGCTGGCGCCCGTGGTTTTTCCCTTGTGTGTTGCAAGGGTTTTCCACGTTAAAATCTCGTGTCCCCTGCAGTGTTTTACTTTTCGTTCTTCGTTTATTGTGCATCTCAAATATAACAATTTGCTCCATTTGAGACTGAAGAGCAGAATTAATCTGTCGTTTGGCTCGCTGCGCAGGACTTTGTGCATTCCCTGGGTATCCAGAAAAGGCTGCGCAACCACAAGGGTGCCGTGAACAGCATAAGCTTCAACACTAGCGGGAGCCTGCTCCTGTCTTCTTCAGACGATGAGACTGCCGTGCTGTGGAACTTGGAAGAGCCAGCATCGGCACTGAAGTTCCACACCGGGCATGGTAACGATGTGCTGGACGCGCGGTTCATGCCCTTATCGGATGATCAGAGCATCATCACGTGCGGCGCTGATGCCGAGGTATACACATGCTGCCAGTCTTGAGCTTTTTTACATTGCTCATATGGTCATGGGTCGGGTATTTGGTGTGGCTGTGCAACAGGTGAGGCGTTCACGGATACAAGAAGGGGGTTGTGTGTCTACTGATAAGCTTGCTGACCTGAGGTACATGGTGACCCAGTTGGCTGTTCAGCCGGGAAGTCATACATTCTTTAGCTGTGTGGAGGATGGCTCTGTTTGGCATGTAAGTTGTGAACTTACTTCCCACTTGTAATTATCTCTGCTGAATTCCTCTGCTGCTGACTTTGTTTTCTCTTCCCTTCAGTTTGACCTGAGAGAAAAACGCCCCAGGAAGCTCTTCAAATGTGGTGCAGTTAGAAGCTTTGATTACTTATCAGGTGACACCATGCAACTCTATGCTATTGCCCTGGACCCGAGATATCCCTCTTGTTTTGCAGTTTCCGGAGATGATGAGTATGTACGGTTATATGATGCCCGTAAGATTGATCTGGAAAGGTCTAAATTTGGTATCCCATTTGAGCAATTCTGCCCTCCAGATTTGATTTGTAACAAGAGAGATGGAATCGCCGGTTTGGCTTTCTCACAGACCGGCGAGCTATTAGCATCCTATCGTCATGACAACATCTACCTTTTTTCGAGAGAGCATGGGTTACACTTCAACGATTTTGGTGGCATTGCCGTGGAGAAGTTGCCTGTACCTCGGACCTTCAAGGGCCACGAGAACAAGCATGCCATTAAAGGTGTTAGCTTCCTTGGTCCCAATTGTGACTATGTTACCTCTGGATCAGACTGTGGCAATATATTTATTTGGAGAAAGAAGGATGGGGAGCTTATACGAGTGATGAAAGGAGATAAACGGATTGTGAACTGTGTTAAACAACATCCTACCGAGATTGTTGTTGCGAGTTGTGGCATTGATGCAGATGTCAAGATTTGGGCACCCGGTGATAATGAGAACCCCTCCACTGCTCGCTTTGATGAGGTGTGTTCTTTTTTTACTCAGATACTATGTGTTTCACATGGATAGTTATGTTCTTTCGTTGCACAGCTTCTCAAATTTGGTGTAATCACTGGTGGAAAAAGGGGCTTTGGTCGCGGTTGGCAACTACCATTAGTCGCGGTGGCCCAACCGCGACCAAAGTAGCGCGACTAAAGGCCCCCCCCTTTAGTCGCGGTTCCTCACGAACCGCGACTAAAGGCCCATCCACGTGGGCCTCAAGCGAGCGCCAGGGCGGAGGCCCTTTAGTCGCGGTTCTTCTGGCCAACCGCGACTAAAGGCCTCCGCAGGGTTTAGGGTTTAGCCCCCCCCCTCCCCCTAAATCTGGTTTCTTTTTAATTTGTATTATTTTATTTCTTTTGGGTTTTAATTTTGAAGGAGTTTCACATATTCTACGGTACTGTATACATACATGCATATGAATGTACAATTTCAAACAAATTTGAAATTAGAACCAAAAAGAATTCAAGAGTAATATACAATATATATTCAATATCGGATGACCATATACAATATATATTCAATATCGGATGACCATATACAATTTTGAACAAGTTAGTTACTAATTCCGGTGCCTATAAAGATCTACGTCATCGTAATAGTGTTCTCCTCTAGGATCGATGACTTCCCTCGCCAACCATCCAGCTAGTTCCTCTTGAAGTGGTCGGAAGCGAGCTTCTGGACTAAGGGTCTTCCGGAGGTTATTCCTCGGGATGTTGTTCTCACACGTCTGGTCCCGCTCATTGCGGTATCTCCGGATCCTCTCACAAACATAGTATCCACATAGATTGGTCCCCGGTGGCTGAGTATCCCCAGTCGTCGGCACTCGCCATTTTAAAATGTAGCTCTTTTTTGAATTCACCGACCTTGGTATCTACGAACCGTCTCCAAACCCTACGAGGCAAAGAAAATTAAATAAACAAGAGAGTTATTAATTAGTTACTTGATATTAGGAAATGATGAACGAAATAGGCCGATCGATATAGAGCGCAAATGAATGAAAATAATTACTTTTGCATCATTTTTCTCATGTCGCCCCAAAGCGCCGGATCCATATTCAGAGAGTCGTGGACGAGAACCGAGGAGGTCTGAACTTTAATTACCATAAGAATCCAGTGGAACCTGCGGACACGATACATGCACGATCATGCATAACTCATCGATTAGCCACATACCATGCATGGAGTAAACAAAAGAGAATGTGCTCAAGACAGAAACACTCACCCAAAATGGTAAGGAAATAGAATATCACTTTTCTGTTGCTGTTTTCTAATAAACCGCCACAGGTCTTCCTCCACGTCGGCGGGGTGGTGTTCTAACACATTACTTCTATAAATGTTGAAAGACTACCCGGGCAACCAGAGGGTCTGAGAGGGGCAAATGCTCGTTGGCCGTTGGATGCCAGGGATTCACTCCCGCATTTCACCTCAGCCATTAGATGCTAACACTTTTTTATCACCTTTTGCTTGTTCTGCCGAGTCCATGACAGACGGGACCTTATACGTGCGGGGGCCACCGGTCATAGGCAGCCACACATGCTCGTTCATGTCACCCTTCTCGTCTGGGGCAGTGAAAACCGGGCCAGTCTCTCCTCCCCCAATCCCCACCTCCTCTCCCGTCCCGTGCCGCCGCCTCCTCCCCCAACCCGTGCCGCCGCCTCTCCTCCTCCCAAGCAGGATGATCCGCGACGACCGGAGGCGGCGGTGGCGGCGGCGACCGGAGGCGCCGGGCGCGGCCAGGGACGGGCCGACGCGGGGCGGATCCGCGACGACCGGAGGCGGCAGCGACCGGAGGCGCCGGGCGCGGCCAGGGACGGGCCGACGCGGGGCGGATCCGCGACGACCGGAGGCGGCGGTGGTGGCGGCGACCGGAGGCGACGGTCGCGGACAGAGACGGGCCGGAGTGGGGGCGGCCGCCTCAAGAGGAAGGAGCTGGGAGACCGGCGGCCGCCGCGCATCGGCGACCTCGGCTTCCCCGCGCATCCTCCTGGCGGAGCCACCACGTCGACTTGAAGCAGGGTGGGACGATTTGGTACCTACATCGCTCTCTCCTCTCTCTCTCTCTCTCTCAACTGGATTTAGGAGCGGATTACATGACAGGTTTTTATTGGAAATGCAGTGTAGGATGTCTATAATTAGGAAGAGCAGTGGTTTATTCAGATGGTTCCCTACAGTTGTGCCCTCATCCGTGAGATAGAAACGAGAGTTGTGCCAGGAACAGTGGTTTATAGGGAGCAAGGAACACCCACAGAAGCAGTGGTTTATAGGGAGCAGTGGTTTATAGGGAGCAAGGAACACCCACAGAAGCAGATAGTTGTGCCAGGGTAACACCACAAGTATTCAGAGAGGTTTAATTATGTCTATAATTACTGTGCTGAAAGTCTAGGGAGTAGACACCTAGGATCAATGATCATTTAATATCCACAAGTATTCAGAGAGGTTTAATTATGTCTATAATTACTGTGCTGAAAGTCTAGGGAGTAGACACCTAGGATCAATGATCATTTAATATTGAAAACTTGTTGATTTTGGATATGCCAGGGTTTTCCCCTGATTACTTGTGGTGTTACCATCTCCATCCAGTTCTAAGTGAAGAATATTAGTAGCGTCTAGCTGGATATGCACTGCTCACTGACATGCCTAAAACTGTTGGGAATTAACTTGTTTGCTCTATTTAATTTAATGGCATATTAAACGTGGTGCAGCTTGTGGCCGGTGATGTTTTGTTATCAACTATAAATGTTTAGATTAATGTAATTCATCTGAATTATTTGAGAGCTGTTAATGATGTTCGTATCTCACAAGACCATTGAAAAGGTAGCACCCTGTGTGTTTTAGGGACGATGGTGGCCAGATTGGGTTTAAGACAGAGGCAAGGCTGAATGGAGGTTTGAGGCCCTCTGGTTTGGCGGCAGCATGTGCCTATCATGGAGGAATTGGTTGCAATATCTGTTTCAAAGATGCAGCAGACACACAGTAAGTTGCTGGTAAGCTTCCATATTTCTATGTTTCATCCCTCTCTAATTCCGACCACTCGAGTTCCTGTTGTTCAAGGATTTCTATTTTGTTTTGACCACTCTATTTTGAATCGCACAATATATAGCACGACACAGATCAACTTTTGGGTTATACTATGTATTGCGCCAAGTATTTTTGGAGGCAACAAATCAGGCATGCAAGCTTCCTTTTCTTGTGGTATGATTCAAACTGTCCAATAAATATGAGTAGTTAACTGAAATATGGTGCCTTTGTGATCATGTTAGATATTTTTTGTAGCTTCAGTACAATCCTTCATTATTCAAACTGTCCAATAAATATGAGTAGTTAACTGAAATATGGTGCCTTTGTGATCATGTTAGATATTTTTTGTAGCTTCAGTACAATCCTTCATTTTATATTGTATTTTTTGCAAGTCAGGTTTGCATAGCTTGTTGGAACCATATAGAACTGTAAGTTGATATAAATTTTGGTCATATTTATTATAACACTTATAGTCCTTGTTTCTAATTCCATGACAAGTCTGCGAATCTGTGTGACAGGTGGGTTGCTGATGAACGTCTGGGGCTGGTGTCTCTAATTCTTCTAAGTCCAGAATGACATAAGGTGGATGCATAATTAATCCTGAATCAGGCAAAAGGGAATCGGACACTGTCAGTGTATTCTTCTCCTCGGCATGGAAACCAAGATCACACAGATACCCTTTTTCGGGGGATTTTACAATTTGCCACATGGCCACGTACTAAAGGTGGCGTTTATTCAGATTCAGTCAAGTCAACCTATGACCTGACAGGATGGCACGAGCCTCCCCTTCGTGTTCAAAAGTACTTCAGGTTCCAAACTTTTGTGTGCGAGGAGAAACACTGGCAGATGCTATCGGCTGTCAAACCCACAAGATGAAACCTTTGCCGTTTGGCACATGATTGCCCGAATATTGGGCACTGGCTCACTTTTGCAGATGTGAGGAAAGGTCTGAGCACTACTTTCTCATGTGTCCCTATGACTTGGCTGCTTGGGATGTGATTAAAGATTAGTAAGGTCTTCATGTACATTTTAGCTCTTTTTTGAATATTCTGCGTTTGGTATAGGGTATTTGATAAGAACCTGCACTTTAATTCGAGTGTTTCAGTTTTAGAATGAGAGCAAGTACAAAGACCATCGTTCCTTCTTGTGTTTATGTTTTCCCTACACATGGCACAATCAGGATTCCAACAAGAGTATGCACCCCAATCACAAAAAAATAATGTTTTCATCATAATTACAAAAGACTATAACTAAAGGTTACAAAATATGAGTCTTAGCGTGCAAATAAATATTATCGTAGATTAGGTGCTTACGGTTTCGATGTGTCGGGCTTTTTGCGCCGGGGCGCAACGGGTTTTTTTTGATCGTACTCATTGTTGCTCTTGTTCTAGAATATTTTCTTTGTACTGCCAGGTACTAATCTCACCCTGTTAGCCTGCTAGGAGGTGTGCACTAACAACATTTTTCTCTTTTCTGTTTCAGTATTGTTACTGAAATCTGACTTTGGTGGTCTCCAGTAAACAATGGGAACGATTGTGGATGATTTGATGGCTTGGTTGGTGTGAGATAGATTGCAAGAGTTGGATCTGGAGGCACAAGTCGCAGGAGAGTTGGATCTTAGATTGTGATAGTGTTTTATTTGTTATTCATATGTTACTAACTATCTACTGTATTTTTCCTGCAGACGAAAGCAGTTAGATACTTGAACAAGAGAAGCTATTTTGGCATCCCCTGATTACTACCTACACTCCTGTACTAAACAAGAGTGAGGTATAAAACCTAGATGCACCTTTCGGAAGAAATATTCTATCCATGGGTGTGTGTAGATTATGTAGCATTGTACACATCTACTGAATTGGAATTAAGATTTTGTACTGTGCAGCCTTTAGTACATATAAATGAGTTTAGGCAGTAGAAAACTGTGATTAGGTAGGCCTGTGCAATGCTAGCAATAGTGCTTTCATCTAATTGGTTCACATTACTTCCTTTGTGCGGTTAAAGCTATATACCATTGATAATTAGCATTACACTTAGTTTTTGGGTACCAAAAACTGAGTGTAATGTTAACTATCAGTGGATGAGCTTTGGCATCAGGGCATAATGATTAATTTCAGTCACCGCATGAACGAGCTTCCAATTGTACATAGTCAGTTGTCATAGTTAAGCACACATACAGCCCCATTACAACCTCGTAGAGTTGACGGTGCTTTCCTTTGATATAGCACTCATCTATTTGTTCTTGCCTTTATCAAGTGTGACACATGCATGTAGAAGTTGTTTTTTAGTTCTGATGGACTGATTAATGAATCTGGCTCTGAAGAATATAGAATGTAAACTGAGTTTAGAAAGTTATTCTTGTGACTAGGTGAAGGTCAAAATATGTGTGTGAGAACATCTAGATCGAGATGCTCGGATGACGAGATCATTACACTTGCAAGAGATGAGAGCAGGTTAGCTCATAATGAACTGATGTTTGCATCATGCATTGTCTGTCAACAAGAAAATGTTTTGTGATCTGACTTTGTGTTTTCTTAATTTGACAGCTGGGATTGTACAGGTTCCAGTGTCTGGTGTTCCTGATGCTTTATTGATGCCCTTTATGATGCAAGAATGGTGTTTGCGCTCACCTGGCATGAATGGCAAACCTCAAATGGTAAGATTCTTTACCAGGTTGATAAAACATGAGTAAAACATGAAATAAGAAACCAAGGTAATTATTTCGAATGGTTATTGGACCCAGCTCCAATTTCTTGAAATGGTTGTGTGATTTGCTTGACTCGTGTGATAATGCATAATGTGGTCGTGGTGCATTTCTCAGCTGGCTACATGGATGCAAGCATAATAAGAGACTGCTGAAAGGCTGATCTCATAGCTTTGCTGCTCAAGGTGTGTGATGAAAGCTGTGAAATCCACATATGTTACATATCTCAAGGCTATTTATTTATTTCTGAGTCGCAAAAGTATGTTAACTAATTATAAGTGCAACCTAATGAACCTATAATGATTCAGAATACTTGCTGAAGACCCTCACTATCGTTGCAGATTCATTCATCCAATTTTGGATCCGTTGTGATGCAGCGGTGGTCGGCGTCTTGGGACCACTGATGTACAGTTCATGTACATTGCTATATCCTTTTCAAGAATTTGATTAAGAAATCTGTGAATGGACCCGTGATGTAACTTCACCTCTGGTACTTTCATTGATTACCAATATTTCTGAAAACATGAATTCCTCTGTTTTATTGGTTACCACATTTGTGGTATTATTCCCAAGGGTATGTTCTAATCACCTGCATTTCTAAACCAGCATATCTAAGAGCTGAAGTACATTCTGCTTGTATTTTTGCAGAAGCGCATTGTATTCAAGCCCCTGTCAAAAGTATTCACAACTTAATAATTCAGATGGCTAAGTATGCAGATAAAAAAGGCTTTCTCCTACACAATTTCCTTTATTTTTCCTATGCCCGTTAAATTTTCAGCTTTTTGGTCATATTTTCCAGCCACATAGTCATACTATAGTTTACACTTTCACACCCCTTTGGATGCTAATTCACCCTCGACCATTGCTTAGCGGTTTGGCATTGGCATGACCATGTAGACATAACAACGTAGCGTTGTATAAAGCCTTATAGCCTCATTCTAATATTCCATTGCCTCTACATTAAATATTTGTGAATTATCCATGATTATTAAAATAAATAGTACACCTGGATATGGATGCTATTTGGATACCAAGTGACATGGTTTGAATGGGGCATCTTTGTGTAATGACCTGATTACAAAAGATATTGGTTTGCTAATTATTTTGAACACAGGGGCAAGAAAGGTGCATGGTATCATGAAGAGGGCATGCTTTTGTGTGGGGGTAAGACCTGAGTTGATCATGGCTGATGAATATAAATTTTAAATGTGCTTGATGGGTCTGCACTTTTTAGTTGCAGAGAAGTGCCGTAGTTGACAAGCCATATGTTTTTGGTGCTTGACTCTTTTGGTCCCGGTCAGAACTGATGGTGCTTGTTCTGTCCTTGTTTTTGTGGTAAAAGCGATACGTAGCTTGGTTTAATGGCTTGATCTCCTTTTTGTCGTTTATGTTGGTGGAACTGATTATTTAAAAAACGAAATACCTTAGTAAGAATCTGAGGTCTGCTTTTGCTTGCTTATGTTGATATCCAGTCTCTTGTCATCTTGCCTTCCCTGCAGTGACTGAAAATGCATTTAAGTGTATTAATTTTAATGCATATGATGTATACCGGTTTCTATTGTATTGGTGGTACATATAACTAATTAGTGATTGGCATTGAATTGATGGATTTTCTTGGGTTACTCGTGTTTGTTTTACGAATTTTTCAGCATACTAGATGTGCCTATTCTGGAATGATTTGGGATAAGGGGGCCGGTCTTCACATTTATCTGTTGTGTTAGGATTATGAAATAATACATGTAGCTGAGAACCTATATGAACCAAATTGATCCGCTATAGTGAAGATAAATTGCTCCTGTAGAGTTGATCATCTTTTCTTGAATTTGTTGGAAGTTTTAGCAAAAATCTTGACATATTTTCAGTGCCAAGGTTCCTCCTATAGAGTTAATCCTTTTTTCGTGAACTAAATAGGTGATTAATTTTAGTGCCATGATTGATGTAGGCATTGCAGTTTGTTTTAATGCACTGATGCATGAATGTTGACATATTTTCTGAGAGCTTCAGCGTGAAAATAGTTTTGAAGATACAAAATACTGTGTGAGTAGCATGAGTTAGTAATATGTTCCGAAAGCTATAGCTTTGGCTTGGCATTAGTAGTTAAGTTTGAAACCATAGGCATCATCTTGTTTTCACATCGATTGGTTTTCCTGTTGCTTCTCTGATTGGAATCTTTCCTCTCCGTTTGAGTTGTAGTTTGTATTTTTTTGTAATTAGTTAAATCATGCTTTGCTGATGTACATTGTTTCTTTGCGTTTTCTTGAATAAATCATTTCATTGGCTGAAATACTTCTTCTATAAAACCTGATCTATGTTTTATTGTTGCTTTGGGTTGACAGGATATCTAATACTCCGTATATGAAGTCATAAATCAGGGATATATGTAAATCAGGTATGACGCTTGGTTCATGCTGGGCGATGGAGAATCACTGCTGAAGGTGATATTGAAGGCATCATCATGGCAGGTCCTACGCTCTAGGTGAGTTATTTTTTAGGGAAAGAATCATCTACTACCTTAGTTTATTAATAGGAATGTATTTGTGTGACATTGCGGTGGTACCCAAACCCAACTAAAGTGCCACTCGGTAGTGCTACTTTGTTTGTCTTACTGCACATGTTGGAGACTAACCCATCTTAGCCTAATGATCGAAAAGTGGATGCTGCCATACATCGGGGACTAGAAAAAGGTCATGTTTGCTTTCATCACTAGATACATGCCTCATCTCTCGTTGTTTGATTGTAGCTTCGAACCGGTGAATATGTTATGATTGCATTGGATCACCATTGAAAAATTTACTATCATATATCAAAGTATGCTCGTTGTTGTTGAACATCCAAAAGAAGAAGTTGCTAAGTCGACAGTGAGAATACAACTTAAGAGTATGCTAAAGCTGGATGAACTTGCAAAGAATGTAAATAAAAAAACAGGTTAAGAATCTTGGAGCGTTATGAAACATAGAACCATGTGGTTCCAACCAGCTCACATGCAACTAGGGTACTTAGGTTACGTAGTTACTTGTATGTAGAAGAGATTTGGTCTAAAGTGATCTCTAAGAAAATCAAAGATATGGTTGCTTATGCTCTGATATCTCTATAACTCATATGCCCATGATACCTTCTCCATTTGCTGTTTCTGAATGGTTTCTATCGCTATAACTTTGTTCTTTACATTCAGGTTTATGCTGGCTTTTAGTAGAATATTGCAGTTCCTTTGAGTGCAGTGGTTTGTTTTTCAAGATCTATGGAACTTCAAATTGTGAGAATTATTTGTTAACGTCTCCTATTATCTTGTCTTAATGCATCGTCTCAATTTGGCCAAGCAGAAGCTCTCAAACAATGCAGCATACATGTAATGTAATCGTCAGGAAAAGAGAAGAACTACGGTCCCCATACAGGTTGTCAATTTACTATCGGTGCCTATGTGTTTTATTTCTTGCTGATCATTACCATGTATTCACTTACTGACGCATATGGTTTCAATTCCGGATTGGATTCAGGCTTCACGCCAGTGGCGATGCGGGTCAGTAGAGATATTTTGCTGCATCGATATTCAAGATCGATGTATTTATGCTATGTTGTGCTCCCTTTGTTCTATCAAATATGCAATTTTGTCGCGACAAGACTAATTTCATCGTCTGCTCGTGTTCCAAGTGTATCATGTACATGTTTTCATATTTTAGACACATGGATATATGATGAAAGTCGCACTTTTGTTTTGCTTTGGCCGAGGCGCAGCGTTGGCGTCTTGCTTTCGACTTTCCAAATGGTGCAATGGGTGTCAGCTGAAAAGAACAGGTGGAAATTATTTACGAGGGGCAAAAATTTGTAATAGTTTCTGGTTCCCGTGGTATCGGTTAAGCGGCTCAAAATTTCAAACCAAACTTTGTCTTCCTGCTCACAATAAGTGCACACAAAGATAAATGTTATAGTTTAAATTCTGCCTTGATTCTGGCATTGCGCGATAGCGCAACAGGTCATCTAGTATGAATTAACGATGTGTGGGTCAATGAACCCAACATCATGGATGTTCCTTATTCGCATTTCCCGCTTCTTCATTCTGCATAATATATAGCGTACACAACAAGATAGTTAGGACAATATATATATATATATATATATATATATATATATATATATATATATATATATATAGTGCGGGCAATGAACGAGATGGGGTAGAAATTAATAAATCACTTACGTAACGTAGCAACCGATGATAGATTTGTCGAGGTCGCGCAGATTGAACAGCTGGAACAATTCACTCGGAGGAATTTGTACCCGAGTAACGTTTGAAGTGATGCTCATATTTAACTTCCGCATAGATATAGTCTTTGGCGTTTTCATGTTTTATGTAAGCCTTGTACCAATTTAGCGGACCTAGCATTTGTCGAGGTAGATCCTCTTCCTGCGCAGGCTCGATGAGAGGGCCATTCTTCACATATGTAAATACTACGTCCTTCATTGGCGCCTCATCAAGGCCTAACACCGCACGAAGAGTGATACCTAAGTCGGCCGCTTGTTTTCTGGCACTTTCTACAGTCAATCCATGTGCTGCCGCAGCTGCTATGATATCGGGGGCATCCGGACCGGCGGCTTGCACTATGAGCGGGGCGATCGATTGTTTACTTTGTTTCCCGAGCTGGGCAACTTCTTTCCCCCTTTGCTTCTCCGCCAACTCTTTCCTCGTTCTTGAACGCGAGTGCTTGCCTACGAAGTTCACGTAAATAGTCGTCGAGCAGATTCTTCGCGGCTTGGGACGGTGTGTTCAAAAATGACTTAGCCCATTGCTTTTCCTTGTCGAATATACTCGGCTTGGGCTCGCCCTCTATTTTCTTCTCGGACGATTGCCTTCCATTTCTCTAAATCAGCAGCCGCGCCCGCCTCGACTTCCTCGGCACTACTTTCCCAAGACCTCCTGGGGAGAGGCTTCAGTGATACCTCCGGTACCTTTGTTTTCTTAGGTACGTAAGGGTCCGGGTTAATAACCAAGGACTGCTTCGCTTCTTCGCCGGAGGTGGATTGGGGGCGGTACCGGTGTCCGATCACCCGCCGGACGAGGATCGGGGGCGGCGTCGGCCGACGTGAATGAGGTGTATTAGGTGAAGCACCACCGCCACCGTCACCGCCACCGCCACCGTCACCGCCACCGCCACCGCCACCGTCACCGCCACCGCCACCACCACCACCGTACGGGGTGGACTTGTTGGCGCCTCGCCTGGAAACTTGATAAATTTCTTCGCCATAGAATGAACCGGCGCTTGACATCTCCAAGTCTTTTCACCCCTTCGGGTGTAGCAATGTCAATGTACAGGTCCTCAAACCCTTGGACTATCTCCTCCACCGTGACACGAGCATAGCCATCTTGAATGGGGTTGTTGTGGTGGAGTGCTCCGGTGGTAAAGCACTGCCGATGGCTACCTTCATGGACATGTTCCCGATAGGATAATACAGATGACATGCTTTCATCTCCTTTATATCGTCCACGGGGTAGCGAGGAGGCTCCGGTGCAGTAACTTCGACCACCAGCCGAGGCTCCGGTGCAGTAATTTCGATCGTCGGTGCACCAGCCGGTGAGGCCTCCGTGGAAGCCACGCTGCTTCTTCTCCGCTGCTGGCTTCCGAGATCCATTGGATGATCTTCATGCTGCGCCCGAGCTGCATCTCTTTCGGCGACTAGTACACTCACGGTTTTCTTCATCACATCCATTTCCGTTACCAACTTCGCCACAACATCTGCATCCCGATCCATCTTTCTCTTACGGCTTCTGTAACCGTACGGGTCATCTTTCCGGGGAACCCTAGTTTCCACGAAATGTCCCCGGGCATGCCTCGTACACGTCCTCCGTGTTCGGGATTCCCGAGGGCTTTTGTCGTGGCGTCGTTCTCTCCGTTGAACCTGATCCTCCCCTCTTGAGCATCCCTCATTGCCTCAATAAGGTTTTGGGTGGGTGTAATTATTTTGCCCCGGTAAACACATTCCCCCGTCTCCGGGTTCAGCGATCCCCCATGCCCGTACCACCAGCTTTTGGCCCTTGGGTCCCATCCCTCCGTACCCGGACGGATTCCTCGCGCCCTCGGCTCGTTCTCCATCTTCTCCCACTTAGGCTGCCAAAAGCGATACCCTCCCGGCCCCATTTTATGATTGTACTCCTTCTTGGCCGCATTTTCCTTATTTTTTTCGATAGTTCAAGGAACTCGCTCCGATTTCTTTTGCTTCACAAATTCTGGCCAATCATGTTGCAGCTTCTCATATTGTCCTTTGAAATCCGGAGTCTTGCCCTGGTTGACAAAGTCATGGGCTAGATTTTGCTTGTATTTCCGAATGCGTTGGCCATCCTAGAAAGAGCGAACTCGTTTGACTAGCTTGCGCCTCTTCTTGTTTTCCGCAATCTTGTTACCCTCCTCATCGTATTTGCGGTATTCCGAGGTAGAACGAAATGTTCCATAAGCTTTTTGAAGCAATCTTTTTTTCTCTCTGTTCGACAAAAGTGAAACCAACACGTGCCTTCTTTGGCTCATTCCACTCCTGGCGGGTGATCGAGACGTTGTCTCTAACAACGGCTCCGCATTGGCCGACAAACTTGGTGGCGTTCTTGCTGGGCTCCAGCCGGTCTGCCGGTTTCTTCGTCGACAACATCGATGGTGCATGTTTCTCCTGGTTTCATCGTCTTGGTTGCGCCACGCTTTGACGACGACGTACTCGATTTTTTCGACGATCCGGCCGAGGGCTAAAATAAGAAAGAGAGTCGCGCGCGTTAGTACACACACATTTATTCAAATCAGCTTAGTTGTATCACTCGTACGCTCAATATGTATATATATATATATACCTCGGCGCCGGAGGTGGTTGCTACTTCCAATTGAAGATCGTCGTTTATCGACGTTTCTTCGGCATCATCTCGCTTGCCGACGGCGCCCTTCATCTTCACACTCAAAGTTCGGATAAGAAGCGATATCATCTTCTTCTTCTCCGGTCGGCACAAAAGGAATATCGCCTTTTATGATGCCGAACATATGGTCTTCAGCGTCCGGATCATAGTTGTCCAGAATCGGGTCACCTCTATCGTCCGCCATATGTCAGTCCTGAAAACATGTAGTCAAAACAAATTAATTGTGTATATGCATTATCACATCTCTTCTACATATAAACAGAGAGGGCGACGAGCGGGAGGCGAGAGGGGGGACGCAGTGACCGCGTGACCGAGAGACCGGTGGCGGTGGCGAAAGGGCGGTGGCGGTGACGAGGACACATAACCCTCGCGGTGGCGGTGGCGCGTTGACGGCGTTGGCGTTGGCGCGTTGAATAGAGGCGGTAGCGTTGACGGCGTTACATTTTTATGAATAGAGGTAGCGTTGGCGCGTTGACGGCGTTGGCGACGGTACGGCGGCGTTACAATTTTAGTTCATTTTTTATTAAGTCAAAATTTTAGTTCATTTTTTATTAAGTCAATTTTTATTAAGTCAAAATTTTAGTTCATTTTTATTAAGTCAAAACTTTAGTTCTTTTTAAGTTGGCGACGGTACGGCGGCGTTACATTTTTATGAATAGAGGTAGCGTTGACGGCGTTGACGGCGTTGGCGACGGCGTACGGCGGCGACACCACGGCGACAACGACGAAGGAACGGCGCCGCGCGCGCGGCGGGGACGAAGAATCGGGCGGGGCGCGCGACGGGACGTACCGGGCAGCGGCGGCGGCGTCACGGCGCGTGTCGAGGCTCGCGGAGAAGACGGGCCAAAACTTTAAGTTTTTGTTAAGTTTTTATATATGAAGTTATAGTTAATTACAAAATTTTAAGTTTTTTTGTTAAGTTGAAGTTATAGTTAATTTCAAAATTTTAAGTTATTTTTGTTAAGTTGAAGTTATAGTTAATTACAAAATTTTAAGTTTTTTTGTTAAGTTGAAGTTATAGTTAATTTCAAAATTTTAAGTTTTTTTGTTAAGTTGAAGTTATAGTTAATTTCAAAATTTTAAGTTATTTTTGTTAAGTTGAAGTTATAGTTACTTACAAAATTTTAAGTTTTTTTGTTAAGTATATAGTTAAAATTAAAAATAACAAACATAACCAAAAAAAAAAAGGAAACAATCCGACTAATTCTTGCAAATTTTAAAAACTGTTTTTTTTTTGTTAATTTTTTTTCTAAAACTTCTTTTTTTCGTCCTTTGGTGCGGCCGGCCGGTACGGTGCGGCGGCGGCGGTGCGCGTGCGGGGCCGGGCGGCGCGGTCACGGCCGGTGGCCCGCAGGATGCGCGCGCGGCGGCGTCGGTCACGGGTGCGGCGCGGCGGCGGTCAGGCGGCCGGGATAGATCGAAGAGGAGGGCGCGGCGGCGACAGATCGAAGAGGAGGGCGCGGCGGCGACAGTACTTACGGCCGGGCCGGCGACAGATCGAAGAGGAGGGCGCGGCGGCGGCGGCGGCGGTCACGGGCGGCGCGGCGAGACGTCGAGGGCGCACGGCGCGCGGCAGCCTGACGGCGACGAAGTCGGCGAGACGGCCGGGCGCGCGAAGACGAAGTGAACGAGGAAGACGAAGTGCGGAGACGAAGTGCGGCGCGCAGTATTTATAGGGAACCCCTTTAGTCGCGGTTGGGGTCGCCAACCGCGACTAAAAGCTTACTTTAGTCGCGGTTGGCGACCCCAACCGCGACTAAAGGGATTTTCGCCCGGCTTTTAATTTCCGCGCGTAAGGACCTTAGTCGCGGTTGGCCAGGCCAACCGCGACTAAAGCTCTTTTTTGAAAATACTTTTCTTTTTTTGAAAATCATATAATACATATAATATATCAAAAAATTCAGAAAAATAAAACTAATTCAATTCAAAATTTTAAAAATACAAATAATATATCAAAAAAATCAGAAAAAAAAACTAATGCAATTCAAAATCTTAAAAATACAAATAATATATAAAAAAATTTCAGAAAAATAAAACTAATTCAAATAAAACTAATTCATTTCAATATGTTAAAAATACAAATAATATATCAAAAAATTAAGAAAAATAAAACTAATTCAATTCAAAATGTTTAAAATACATATAATATATCAAAAAATTCATAAAAATAAAACTAATTCAATTCAAAATCTTAAAAATACAAATAATATATCAAAAAATTCAGAAAAATAAAACTAATTCAATTCAAAATTTTAAAAATACAAATTATCAAAAATTCATAAAAATAAAACTAATTCAATTCAAAAGTTCGTTGGCCCCCTCTTCCCGCCTCTTTCCACCGACCCCTCTTCCCTCCTCGTCTTCCCGCCATTTCTTCCCCGTCTTCCCGCCTCTTTCTTCCCGCCGCTTGTTTCCCGCCAATTTCTTCCGCCTCTTTCTTCCCGCCAATTTTTTCCCCGCCAATTTCTTCCCGCCACTTTCTCCCCGCCTCTTTCTTCCCGCCTCCCGTCTTCCCGCTCCCATTTTTCCCGCCATTTGTCACTACATATAGGTAGCCCGGCTTGGCCAAGCATCACATCTCTACAATCTCTCATCACTCTCTCATGGCTTCCACCGCACCCACTCTAACCTACCAGCAGGTGGAGGAGCTTTGCGCTCGAACTACCCTTGCCCTCCGGCTACCGCGTCCTCGCCGGCTGGAGCCTAGCGCCGGCGGCGTGCCGGTCCCTCCCGTCCCTCGTGGTACCGCGCGCCGGCGGCCATCACGAACCACTACTACCTCGACCTCACGCCGGAGCAGCGGATGAATCCCCGTTGGCATCCCGATAACCAGCATACTTGGGACGCCTTCTTCATCAATAGGCGTGAGAGGGCGCTCGCCGGGTATGAGGAGGACGGTCTCGCCTCCCGGAAACTTCCACGAGGCCGGCCGTCGGCTATGGTGGTACGGCCGGACTCTGCAGAGCGTCATGGACTACATCACGGCCGGCGATATCCCCCGCCCGCGCTACCCTCGCCTCGAGCCACGAGCGCCGCCCGACGACGGCGACGACAAGAGCCGACGACGACGCCGGCAACTTAGAAGGCGACGACTACCAGCACAACGGCGGCGGCTATGAAGACTACGAGTATGCATATTATACGCCTAGGCAGGAGTATGACTAAATCACTCCAAATTTCATGTATGCAGGAGTATGACTTAGTCACTCCAAATTTCCCGTATGAAGGAGTATGACTTAGTCACTCCAAATTTCCTGTATGAAGGAGTATGACTTAGTCACTCCAAATTTCTCGTATGAAGGAGTATGACTTAGTCACTCCAAATTTCCTGTATGAAGGAGTATGACTTAGTCACTCCAAATTTCAAATTTCATGTATGCATGCAGGAGTATGACTTAGTCACTCCAAATTTCATGTATCATCAGTGCTATCTCGAGTCAATTGAATCATTCGAAAATGGACACCAAACACATCACGGGTAATATAATTCACATGATTCATTCAACAAAGTTTGGTACAATAAATTATTACACATCATTTCTTCCCTTGTGTCCCCGCTTGCTTACGATTGTGCCGTATCCATGGAGCATCCTCATCATTTAACTTAATGCTTGGGTCGGTGTTCACTTTGAAGGGCGGAATTTCAGCAAACATATTATAATCTTCTCGACATGTCCGTCTTGTCCTCCACTCCGACGATGTTTCTTTTCCCCGAAAGAACAATGTGGCGCTTTGGATCATCGCACGATGTACCGATCGTTTTCTTATCTTTCCGTTTCCTCGGTTTGCTACTCATGTCCTTCACATAGAAAACCTGAGCGACATCTTTCGCTAGGACGAATGGTTCGTCAAGGTAACCAAGATTGTTGAAATCCACCATTGTCATTCCGTATTGCTGGTCCACCTTTACCCCACCTCCTCGTTAGCTTGAACCATTTGCACCGGAACAAAGGGACCCTAAAGGAGGGTCCATAGTCAAGTTCCCATATCTCCTCTATGTAACCATAATATGTGACCTTTTGCCCATTCTCGGTTGCCGCATCAAAGCGGACACCACCGTTTTGGTTGGTGCTCTTTTTATCTTGGGCGATCGTGTAAAATGTATTCCCATTTATCTCGTACCCTTGGAAAGTCGTTATAGTCGAAGATGGTGTCTTGGCCAACATGTACAACTGATCTACAACCTTATTGTCACTCATTAAATGTTTTCTCAACCAACTCGCCGAAAGTCTCCATGTGGGCCTTCCTAATCCAGGATTCAGGCTTCCTGTGGTTGTCCGAGCGTAAAATATTCTTGTGTTTCTCAAAGTACGGAGCCACCAAGCTGGAATTGGTCGAACCGTGTGGTGTGCTTCAGCCGAGAATGGCCGTCCATACATATCATTGATTTCCTTCCGATCGTGCCTTTTCCACTTAGTCTCCCCTCGTGCCGCGATTGAGGAAGACCAATCGGCTTAAGGTCGGAACAAAGTCAACACAAAACTCAATTACCTCCTCATTTCCATAGCCCTTGGCGATGCTTCCTTCCGGCCTAGCACGGTTACGAACATATTTCTTTAATATTCCCATGAACCTCTCGAAGGGGAACATATTGTGTAGAAATACATGACCGAGAATGGAAATCTCATCGACTAGGTGAACCAGGAGGTGCGTCATAATATTGAAGAAGGATGGCGGGAACACCAACTCGAAACTCGACAAGACATTGGATCACATCGTTCGTAACCGTGGTAGAACTTCCGGATTGATTACCTTCTCGAGAGATTGCATTGAGGAATGCACATAGCTTCACAATGGCTACTCGAACATTTTCCCGGCAGGAGCCCCTCAAAGCAATCTAAGCAATTGCGTCATAATCACGTGGCAGCCGTGAGACTTCAGGTTTTGGAACTTTTTCTCCGCCATGTTTATTATTCCCTTTATATTGGACGAGAATCCCGACGGGACCTTCATACCGCTCAGGCATTCAAAAAAGATGACCTTCTCTTCTTTGGTCGAGCGTAGCCGGCACGACCTTGAAACCGCTCCGGATGCTTGTCATCGTGGTCTTTCAAACTTTGCCGGTCCCGCCGTGCTTCCTTTGTATCATTTGACTTCCCATACACGCCCAAGAAGCTTAGGATGTTCACGCAAATATTCTTCGTAACGTGCATCACGTCGATTGCAGAGCGGACTTCTAGGACTTTCCAATATTCTAGCTCCCGTAATATAGATTTCTTCTTCCACATGGCTACGTGCCCGTCGCCTCCCTTCGGAACCGATTGTCCGCCAGACCCTTTCCAAAGATGACTTTCAAACCCTTGACCATATCAAATACCTCAGCACCAAGCAGTGTTCCGCAGTGCTTCGGCCGGTGATCCGCCTTGCCGTTGTAATGCTTGCCTTTCTTTCTTATCGGATGACCTTTCGTAAGAAATCGACGATGCCCAAGGTACACGTTCTTCTTACAATTTGGCAAATGTACACTTTCAGCCTCATGTAAGCAAGTGCGTGCATGCATTGTATCCCTTATTTGACAGTCCCGAAAGGTTACTAAGAGCAGGCCAATCGTTGATGGTTACGAAAAGCAACGCTCGTAGGTCAAATTCCTCTTCTTTGTGCTCATCCCACACGCGGACACCAGTGTCTGCCCCACAGACTGTAAAAGCTCATCAACTAATGGCCTTAGGTACACATCGATGTCGTTGCCGGGTTGCTTCGGACCTTGGATGAGCACTCGGCATCATAATGAACTTCCGCTTCATGCACAACCAAGGAGGAAGGTTGTAGATGCATAGAGTCACGGGCCAGTGCTATGGCTGGAGCTCGCTCGCCAAAAGGATTCATGCCATCCGTACTTAGACCAAATCTTATGTTCCTTGCGTCAGCCGCAAAATCTTTGAACTCTCCGTCGATCTTTCTCCATTGCGTTCCATCTCGCGGGGTGTCTCAACTCCCCGTCCGACTTACGGTCCTCTTTGTGCCATCGCAACAACTTGGCATGCTCTTTGTTCCCGAACGTACGTTTCAACCGTGGTATTATAGGAGCATACCACATCACCTTGGCGGGAACCCTCTTCCCGGGTTTCGGCCCTCAACATCGTCACCGGGGTCATCGCCTCTGATCTTATAACGCAATGCAAGTGCATACCGGGCATTCATTCAAATTCTCGTATTCACCGCGGTAGAGGATGCAACCGTTGATGCATGCATGTATCTTCGTAACCTCTAAACCTAGAGGGCAGTACAACCTTCTTTGCTTCGTACGTAGTGGCGGCAACTCGTTATTCTTTGGAAACATATTCTTCAACATTTTCAGCAAGTTTTCAAATGCCGAGTCAGCCTACACCTCGCCCGTGCCTTCCATCTCAGCGAAATCCAGTGTGCAGCCCAGCTTTTTCGCACCATCGTCGCATCCGGGTACAGCCGCCTTCCCGTGATCCTCTAACATGCGATCCAAATTCTCCCTCTCTTTTCAGTTCAGCAACGTCTCCGTGCATCAGCAATGGTCCGACCAAGATCATCAACGGGATCATCACGTGCCTCTTCTTCACCTTCCCCTTCACCTTCAAAGCATCCTCCATGAAAGTATCACCGAAATGAGAAAGATAGCTTTCATCATTGAAATCATCCCCTTCTTCATCTTCTTCCATTATAACCCCTCTTTCTCCATGCTTGGTCCAACAATTATAGCTTGGCATGAAACCGTGCCGAAGCAGGTGCATGTGAACATCTCTTGAGGAAGAGTAACCCTTCCGATTCTTACACTTAACACATGGACAGATAACAAAACCCCTCGCTTGTTCGCATTAGCCACTACGAGGAAATCTTTCAAACCCGTACCGAACTCGCCGGAGAGTCGGTTACCGTACATCCATTGCCGATTCATCTGCATTATTATAATATAAAATATATAATTAACCATCATGCATTTGTTAAACTAACTAGCTACAAACAATATAAATTAAACAATGAACTACACACACATGCATATTTTATCAATGACACATCAAAGGTTCAAGTTGCTAACCGCGATCGAGGAGGAAAAAATAAATGAGAAAGCTCAAGTGTGACTCCAACACTTCATATCATGTTTGTTTCATGCTCTTGGGGCATTTCATCAAACACCTTATGTGCATAAGAGGAACCAAAAGCAAACCTAACACTCACTTGTGAAGTTTGTGAAGAGAATGGCTCCAAATGGCTAAGTGTTGGCTGCTGGATGGGTATATATAGGGAGGGGCTTTAGTCCCGGTTGGCCTGGCCAACCGCGACTAAAGGCCTCGGGCACCTTTAGTCGCGGTTGGGCTGGCCAACCGCGACTAAAGCCCCCACGTGCACCAGCCTGGCCACCGTGCGCCCGGGCCCAGCTTTGGTCGCGGTTCGCCACACGAACCGCGACTAAAGACCCCATTAGTCGCGGTTCCTTTACCTTCGCGACTTATGGGGCTTCCCGGAAGCCTGTTTTTCCACCAGTGAATATTTCCGGTAGGCTAGTTTTAGACTTTCAGTAGGAGTATTATACATAATAGATAATACCTGTAAAACAATACATTTCTCGGGATATGTTTGTGCTTTATGATTTTGCATGTACCTCAAGCTAGTGTGTAATGCCCTGCTGCATGTTTTCCTTTTGAGTTGTCAAGAAATCAGAAATGAAAGGGTTCGTCAGTTGCACCATAACATTGGGATATTGGACGCGAGTCTTTAATTTAACTGCAAAGATGCTAGATAGGGACAGACCAATTTTACACATGATAAAGCGAATTCTGCGAATGTAAATATGTTGGCGTCAGAATATCCATGCTTTATTATTTGTTTGTATTGTTACTGCTATATCCAGAGATGAGTATGTTATTGATAATTCAGTTTTTGACATCTGAATTTTACTTTATGAAGGTTGATTCAAATACGTCTCTTGTCCGTAGCACAGGCAGTGATTCCGATTGCTCTGCTTACGTGTTATCTGCGCGCTTTGATTCATCGTCGTCTGATGATGATGATGATGATGATGATGATGATGATGATGATTATGATGATGATGATGATGATGATGATGATGATGATGAGGAGGAGGAGGAGGAGGAATATGATGATTACTTTGACGATGATGATGAGACGGATGGAGACGAAGATCAGAAAGATGACGAGTGTGTTGGATA
The DNA here is from genome assembly GCF_022539505.1 of Lolium rigidum. Taxonomy (NCBI): domain Eukaryota; kingdom Viridiplantae; phylum Streptophyta; class Magnoliopsida; order Poales; family Poaceae; genus Lolium; species Lolium rigidum. Next base: position 352,276,655 of record NC_061508.1, read on the forward strand.
ATTAGGCACAATTTCCATGATTAATTCCAGAATATAAAGCATGACGAAAGTAACTACTAACATGTGAAACTCGAACATACTAGATGCAGTGATCAACATGAACAGCAGCAGAGCAAACGGTACAACATCCATCGCTAAACAGATCGAGATATGTGGCACGTACCGATCTGGTGGAGGTGGCGGTGGAGGTGTAGCGGACGATGTCGCAGTAGTAACGTTGTTGATGACAACGTTGTTGACGACGGGGACGATGGGTCGAAGTAGACGGCGTTGAAGACGACGGTAGGCAGCACCGCCCGACTTGGACGGAAGGCGACCCGTGATGAAGAGCTTGAGCGGCCGCGCGAGCGCTTCCCAAAACCTAATCCGCCCTCTCCCGCACAGGATCGCAAGGACGAGCGGTTCCGGAGACCTGCTCTCCCGTTCGCCGATGCACGTCGGCGCGCGGGATGGAGTAGGCTACGATGGCGGCGCAAGCAGAGAGAGGTGGAAACCCTAACTCGTGTATTAGATGTATTTCTGCGGTAGCCGGGCAAGAGATTATATAGGCTCGGGAAACCCTAGGAAACCCTAGGCAACGTGGGCCACGCCCACGTCGCACGAACGTTTCGAGTCGGTTACAGATAGCCCACGATCCGGGAGCGACCCGAACCGACTAACTGTGACGCGTCCGTCAAGGACTCCGTTCGTTTTCCCGAGGTGCAAAGTAAGGAAAGTCTCGGCTCGAGGCTCAATCCACTCAACACGAGCGCGGCGCGCGCGTCGTGACGTGTCGTGTCGAGTCGAGACGAGCGAGCGAGGAGGAGGAGGAGCGCGCGCGTGTAGCACTCCTATTCTCACTCACTTACTAGTGGTGGAACAACCCACCTTATAAGGTGGTCTAACTTCCTCCCAACTTTCCATGTGGGACTAAACTTCCCACCTCTTGCCACTCCCTAGTGAGCTGCCACCAACATGGGCTCAAACTCACATGGCTGCCACTATGTGGGCTTTGAGATTTATAGGAAAAACTGAAATCTAATTTGGGCCACTAAAAGTGGGCCCAATATTTCAACAATCCCCCACCAGATCTCAAATCCCCATTTAGAGATTTACCAATACTCGCCGCTTGTTTATATACCAAGTGTTTCAATGGAGACCGTTAAGTTGAACTTCCACCTAGAACCTTAAGCTACATCCATTCACACTTGAACAATGGACTAAGCCTTGAATTGCAAGTTTTGCGTGAACAGGGTTTCACTCAAAGTCATGACCAGTACATGGCTACCAGTAGCCTACCCCGCGGGTGAAGCATATGCGTCATACTTCGTGGTCTCTTCATGAGTTTACTAGATATCACCCAAATCTCATAGATTGCGACGTTTAACAATCGGACTCATATAGGTGTGTTATTTCAAGAATGCTCTGTAGGACAGCACCTTTGCTAAAATAGCCAACATAAACACATTAAGGCTTGTTGCCAACCTCGCCTTACAACAATTGAGAGTTGTGCATCTTCACATAGAGAGGGTTACGGAATACTCTCCTCAATTAAACCACTAGTTTGTTCTTCCCGTGTCCTAATTCACGGGATCTCCGATCACAAAGGTTGGGTTACCACTATGGTGTAACATCAACGGGTCTCAAACCCATCTCCCTCGATGCACTTTCTATCACATTACGTGATAGTCCCTTTGTAAAGGGATCTGCCGGGTTTTTGTCCTGTTTGAATATATGTAACGCTTATTACTCCGGAGTTTCGCAATTTCCTCGACGTACTTCAAACGTCTCTTGACGTGTCTTGATGACTTCGCGTTATCCTTAGAATTGTTCACTTTGACAATTACAGCTTTGATTGTCACAATTCAAAAGGATTGCCGGAACAGGTTTTTCAACCACAGTGCAAGTCCATCAAGAGCTCACGCAACCATTCCGATTCAACAAGTGGTTGTGTCTAAAGCAAGAAGTTCTGCTTCCATAGTTGACCTCGTCAATATGGTTTGCTTGCAAGATCTCCATGACATCGCGCCACCTCCAAAGGTAAATACATACCCACTTGTGGCGTACGGATCAGCTACATCCGAGATCCAATTCGAATCACTATATCCTTCAAGCACAGCTGGGTGCCCCGAATAGTGAATCCCATAACTCATTGTACCACATAGGTAGCGCATGACCCTATCAAGTGCATGCCAATGATCAGTACTCGGGTTTGACATGAACCTACTCAACTTGCTAACAAGCAAAAGAGATGTCGGGTCTAGTCGCGCTCGCTAAGTACATGAGTGAGCCAACGATCCGAGAATATCTCAATTGATCTATGGCAATCCTCCGGTTCTTGCGTAGTGTCACACCGGGATCATAAGGTGTTGAAGAAGGCTTGCTATCAATATAGCCGAACCGGCTCAAGATCTTCTCAACATAATGGGATTGCGTTAGAGTAATCCCACTCTCGTTCTTAATCGGCTTGATGTTCGTAATCACATCGCCTTCTCCCGCATCTTTCATATCAAAGCTCTTTGACAAGAAAGACTTGACCTCGTGTATTACTTTCATGTTTGTACCAAAGATCAGAATATCATCCACATACAAACATAGTATAACACCTTCGCCCCCACCATGGCGATAGTAAACGCACTTGTCGCCCTCATTGACAACAAAGCCTACGAAGTCAAAGTTCCGTCAAACTTCTCATGCCATTGCTTAGGTGCTTGTTTCAGTGCCATATAAAGATTTCAGCAACTTGCACACCTTTCTCTCTGCACCTTTTACTACAAACCCATCAGGCTGATCCATATATATTTCCTCTTCCAACTCTCCATTAAGGAAAGCTGTCTTTACGTCCATTTGATGAACGATAAGACCATAGGAGGCAGCCATGGATAGTAGTACTCGAATGGTGGTAAGTCTAGCGACAGTGAATAGGTGTCGAAGTAATCTTCGCCTTCTCTCTCGTGTGTAGCCTTTCGCTACAAGCCGCGCCTTGTACTTTTCAATAGTACCATCAGGTCTTAGCTTCTTCTTGAACACCCATTTGCAGCCTACAGTGCTTGCATCCGTGGGGTCGTTTCGACAACTCCCAAGTTCCATTAGAAAGAATCGAGTCCATCTCATTATGGACAGCTTCTTTCCAGTCATCTCGCATCCGGAGATGCATATGCCTCTCGCAATGGACGTGGGAGTATCATCCACAAGGTACACAATGAAATCATCACCAAAGGATTTTTCAATCCTCCGTCTCTTGCTCCGTTTAGGAGCTTCATTGTCATCCTTCTCAACAACAATCTCATGTGATTGTTCAAAATACTCATTAGATGTACTAGATTCAGGAACTATCTCAGTAGAAATTCTAGCAATGCTATGCATATCTTTCATAGGAAACATATTCTCAAAGAATGTTGCATCACGAGATTCCATAATAGTATCAACATGCATATCGTGTACTTCAGATTGAACTACTAAAAATCTATAGCCTACACTCCGCGGAGCATAACCTAGAAAGATACAATCCACTCGTCTTTGGTCCGAGTTTGCGCTTCTTAGTAATTGGAATATTGACTTTCGCCAAACATCCCCATGTGCGCAAATACGAAAGTGATGGTTTTCTCCCACACCACTCCTCGTAAGGGGTTTTATCTTTATTCTTGTTAGGAACTCTATTCAGGACATGACATGAAGTCAACAAAGCCTCCCCCCACCATGCCTTTGATAAACCAGCAGTGGCTAACATGGAATTCACCAAGTCAGTCAGCGTGCGGTTTTTCCTCTCGGCAACCCCGTTTGATTGGGGCGAATAGGGAGGCGTCCTCTCATGAATAATACCATGTTCCTCACGTAATTCATCAAAGATTTTAGGAAAATACTCGCCACCACGATCCGACCTAAGACGCTTGATCTTTCTCTCTAGTTGATTTTCAACTTCGGCCTTATAAATTTTAAAGTAGTCTAAAGCTTCATCTTTAGTTCGCAACAAATAAACATAGCAAAATCTAGTCGCATCATCAATCAATGTCATGAAATATCTCTTTCCACCTTTTGTCAACACACCATTCATCTCGCATAGATCAGAATGTATGAGTTCTAGAGGTGCCAAGTTTCTTTCCTCGGCCGCCTTGTGAGGCTTCCGAGGTTGCTTTGATTGCACACAACTATGGCACTTAGAACCTTTGGCAATGGTTAAATTCGGAATTAAACTTAAACTCGGATAGCCGAGACATTAAACCAAAATTAATGTGACATAAACGAGAATGCCAAACACCGGTATCATCACTAACATTGCCACAAATATGGTTCACGGACTTATTGCTGAAATCGTAAAGCGAAAAGCGGAACAAGCCTCCGCACTCATAGCCTTTACCAATAAATTGTCCAAACTTGGAAACAACTACTTTATTCGACTCTAAAACAACCTTAAACCCATCTCTCGCATAGAAGGGAGCCGCTAACGAGATTCTTGTTCATAGTAGGGACATGCTGCACGTTCCTCGCCGCACGATCTTACCCGAAGTGAACTTCGGATCTACCGTGCCAACACCACGAACGAAGCATGTGACCCATTCCCCATCAAGACGGAAGAATCCCGGCGACCTGGTAAGAAGTGAACATGGATATGTCAGCACACACATGAACATTAGCACCTGTATCAATCCACCAACATGGAGATTGAAATACCGAAAGAACAAGTAAAGAGATTACCGTACCCATCAGCATTGCTAGCGGTCACCGTGTTGACTTGCCTCGCCTTTTTCTTGCGGTCCGCCCTCTCCGGACGAGTCCTTAGAAAAGTGGCCAGCCTCTCCACATGTAAAGCAGCTCGGATCCGCTTTGTTTATCATCTTCTTCTTCTTGAAGGTTGTAGTCTTCATAGGCTTATTGAAGGAGGGCTTGTTATTCCCTTTGTTCTTGTCGTAGGGTTTCTTCCGCACCATGTTGGCGCTAGACCGACCCTCTCCTTTCTCGCATTATCCTTAGCTCGAGCTTTCTCCTCAACATCAAGAGACGCTATCGGATTTTCAACCGATATCTCCCGTCTCTTGTGTTTGAGAGTTGTGGCAAAGTTCCTCCATGAAGGGGGCAACTTAGCGATGATGCATCCAGCCACAAACTTGTCGGGTAAGGCACACTTAAGGAGTTCAAGCTCTTTCGCAATGCACCGTATCTCATGAGCTTGTTCGACTACGTAACGGTTGTTTACCATCCCGATGTCATGGAAGCTCTCCATGATGTACAGCTTCATCGCCTCGCATCGGTTGCACCGAATTTAGCATTCGGTGCATCCCGTAGCTCTTTACCATCCGTTATGTGCATGTACACATCACACGTACGATCAGCAAGAATACTCGTAACGCATCCGACGAAGAGAGTATTGTTTTCCTTGAACTTGTTCTGATCTTGGTCAGATATAGTTCCTTCGGGTAAACCATCGTAACGTCGAATATTTTCATATGAGTAAGCCGCAGCATGGCCTTAACTTGCCACCTCTTAAAGTGCACACCGGTGAACTTATCCGGCCTCGATGCATCAAAGAAAACCAGCCATTGTTAACTCAGGAAATTGCCTACAATTAGGTTTTTGGATTGTTGGATAATTAGGCACAATTTCCATGATTAATTCCGAATATAAAGCATGACGAAAGTAACTACTAACATGTGAAACTCGAACATACTAGATGCAAGTGATCAACATGAACAAGCAGCAGAGCAAACGGTACAACATCCATCGCTAAACAGATCGAGATATGTCGCACGTACCGATCCGGTGGAGGTGGCGGTGGAGGTGTAGCGGACGATGTCGCGCAGAGTAACGTTGTTGATGACAACGTTGTTGACGACGGGGACGATGGGTCGAAGTAGACGGCGTTGAAGACGACGGTAGGCAGCACCGCCCGACTTGGACTGAAGGCGACCCGTGATGAAGAGCTTGAGCAGGCCGCGCGAGCGCTTCCCAAAAACCCACTCCGCCCTCTCCCGCACGAGATCGCAAGGACGAGCGGTTCCGGAGACTCGCTCTCCCGTTCGCCGATGCACGTCGGCGCGCGGGATGGAGTAGGCTACGATGGCGGCGCAAGCAGAGAGAGGTGGAAACCCTAACTCGTGTATTAGATGTATTTCTGCGGTAGCCGGGCAAGAGATTATATAGGCTCGGGAAACCCTAGGAAACGCGTCCGTCAAGGACTCTGTTCGTTTTCCTGAGGTGCAAAAAGTACGGAAAGTCTCGGCTCGAGGCTCAATCCACTCAACACGAGCGCGTCGCGTCGCGTCGCGTCGAGACGAGCGAGGAGGAGGAGGAGCGCGCGCGTGTAGCACTCCTATTCTCACTCACTTACTAGTGGTGGAACAACCCACCTTATAAGGTGGTCTAACTTCCTCCCAACTTTCCATGTGGGACTAAACTTTCCACCTCTTGCCACTCCCTAGTGAGCTGCCACCAACTTGGGCTCAAACTCACATGGCTGCCACTATGTGGGCTTTGAGATTTATAGGAAAAACTGAAATCTAATTTGGGCCATTAAAAGTGGGCCCAATATTTCAACAGAGTGGAGGTACATGACAACAAAACAAGTATGGCCAGTTTACCAGCCCGGCACTGTCCAGTGAAGCAGTATTTATCCACTGTGCAGAAGAACCAAGGTTTGATGGGCTAAATGTCTTGCTGAAATCAAATTTTGTCTCGGCTGAAGGCTGGGTCGTTGCCAGTCCTTGGCCGGCGATATTGAATATATGAATGATGAATGATGCTGTTATTGTGGCGAGGATGGAGGCTATGTCAGGCTACTGTTTGAAGAGTTGTTCCTAGTTTCCTGGGATAGTTGGACACAACAAGCCTTCAGACTTAGGAAAGCTCGTGTGCTTAGTTATTAGGATGTGTGCAATTCTCTTGTGTGTTTCCTTATCACTCTTTCAGCTCATGTATATATTATTTTAATGCAGTTAATCGTCTTGATGTTAAAATGTTTCGGGACAACGGTTATCTGGTGACTTGGCATCTTATCTATTATTGTATATATATTCCATCTTATCTATTGTTGTATATATATTCTCTAGCAGTTATTGTGGCAAGTATGGAGAATGTGTCGAGCTACTAACATTACTATAAAATGATAGTAGGTAGATATGTTCAAGTTCTTGCTTTTCTGATGTTTTTTTACTCCATATAAGAAATGTTAGGTTGACTGAAATTACAATTTTGCACATTTTTTTTGAGAACATAGTACAACACCGAAGCTCACAAACACGCATGTACACTCACCCCTATGAACACGCGCACACACCCTACCTCTGTGAACACCTTCAAGGGACCAAGTCGGCATATCTTGAGATTGACGAAGTCACCACTGAAAGCATAGAGCCGGCATAACTCGTATAGGATGTTCTTTTGATGGGTTTGCCAGGATGTTCATCTGGTTAGCCGTTGGGCGGGCCCAAAAGAAGTCCATGCTAGGGCCCAGGCCCAGCAAATGCACGCTTTGGGGAAGGAACCGCTGGATCTGGGCCCTTAGTTCTGAGATGAATGGGCCAGATCTGACCTCAGTTACCGCCCCAACCTGCGACTTCCCCTTCCGCGAAGACCATCTCAGAAAAAAAGGAAGCCGGGAAACCCTCGCGGCGGCGGCGATGCCGGCGGAGGGGACGAGGATGGCGGGGCTATGGGAGCGGGAGGTCGGCCGCCTGCAGCCCAAGCGCTTCGCCAACGCCTTCATGGCTTCCAGGGTCCGCCACCCTCTCTCTCCCTTCCTCTCCGCTCCTCTCCATCCGCCTCGAAATCGAGCAGGATTGGGCCGACCTAGCGTAATTTAGCGCGGTTAACCTAGGCGTACATCGCTCTCGCAGCACCCCGCTTGCCAATTTCATGGCGGGTCATCATCTTCTTGTAGTAGTTTGCAGTTTTTTTTTTGAACCTGTAGTAGTTTGCAGTTGACCTGTTACTGTTGCTTGTAACAATGAGAATCTGCTTGTGTGTCTCTGCAGGACTTTGTGCAGTCCCTCGGCATTCAGAAGAGGCTGCGGGAGCACCGGGGCTGCGTGAACACCGTGAGCTTCAACAGCAGCGGGAGCCTGCTCCTGTCCGGGTCGGACGACATGACGCTGGTGCTGTGGAACTGGGAGGCGGGGACGCCGGCCACGAGCTTCCACACCGGCCACGAGAACAACGTGCTCCACGCGCAGTTCATGCCCTTCTCGGGTGACCGGAGCATCGTCACGGCCGGTGCCGACGGGGAGGTACAATACACACACCCGAATCGACGGTTCTATGTTTTATCTTGTGCGTCAATTTTTGTCTGCTCATATGGTCATGGTTTGGCCGTTTGTCGCGGCGGTGAAACAGGTGAGGCATTTGCAAATGCGAGAAGGCGGTCCTGTGGTTGTGGACAGGTTCGTCGAGCTGGAGTATCCGGTCCACAGGCTGGCTGTTGAGCCGGGGAGCCCGCACACGTTCTATAGCTGCGGGGGAGATGGCTCTGTGTGGCATGTAAGTTCTTACCAGGTCGCTTCCTTCATTTGTAAATTCTTGCCGCAGGGTTCCGTTGTCGCTGACTCTGTTTTCCTCCCAGTTCGACCTAAGGGGGAAAGAGGCCACCAAGCTCTTCAGCTGCCCGTCTATCAACGACAAGACAACCAAGATCATCGAGCTCTACGCTGTTGCCATGGACCCGAGAAACCCGTGTTATTTCGCAGTCTCTGGGTCCGACGAGTACGTTAGGCTATATGACCGCCGTAAGAATTTTGTGAATGGGGATTCCATTTTCGGTACCCCAGTCGAGCACTTCTGCCCTCCGCATTTGATTGGTCAAAACAAAGACGGGATAACCGGCTTGGCTTTCTCACAGGCCGGCGAGATGCTAGCATCCTATAGTTATGACAACATCTACCTCTTCGAGAGAGAGCATGGGTTGCACTTCAACAATTTTAAGGTTGGCAAGAAACTCCTGATGGATGAAACCATGGGCGCCACATTACCTCAGACTTTCAAGGGACACCAGAACATGCAAACTGTCAAGGGTGTTAGCTTCCTTGGTCCCAATTACGACTTTGTTGCCTCCGGATCAGATTGTGGCTATGTATTTATTTGGAGGAAGAAGGGCGGGGAGCTTATACGTGTGATGAAAGGAGATAAACGGATTGTGAACTGTGTTGAGCAGCACCCTTCCGAGAGCATTTTTGCAAGCAGTGGCATCGATACAAGCATCAAGATCTGGGGAGCTGGTGGAAGTGAGGACCCCTCCGTTGCAAGCTTTGACGAGGTTTGTTCTTTGTTTTTTACTAAACAAGTTGTGTTTCTTTCCGATTGTTGTATTCTTCGGATGCAGAACTTGGTAGGTATGGCCTAATATGCTGGGTAGGCTTGGTTCTGAATTTATATATGGGGCATTTATATATTTTTTGTTCGAGTCATGATTACTCGTTAATAAAGCTCAAGTAGTGTATGACTCCTGTGTCATATTTTCTCATATAAGTTTTGGGAAATGAAAAACCTGGTTCATTTGCACCCTGACTTAATAAGTTATTATATTAGACTCAAGACCCTGTCCAAATCAAGTAGTATGTGAGTTGTGTTGGCATTACAACACCCATGCTATGTTATGTGTTTTCTGTTTTGGTATACGGTGTTCACCACGTTGTAAGCACCACGTCGTCTCTGTCCTAGTACTTCTAACAGAGGCTGTTGGAACTGGGCCGAAAAACCCTGTGCTGCGGCATCTGTCTTCTGTCACTGCTATATCAAGTGATGCGACTATTTGATCGGTAAACCGACGTTGACAATTTAATTTTACTCTTTGATTGAAGGTTGACGACCCAGACCCGTACCTCTTCAGCATGAGCAGCGACTCCGACAGCTCTGTTTACATGGACGACTACATCTTCGCCCCGGTCTCCGGGTCCTCCGACGGCGAGGACGAAGACGACGATTCCTCCGGCGAGGACACCACCAGCAGCGATGAAGAGGATACGGAGGAAATGGCAGAGGGAGACGAAAGCGAGGAAGAGGATACGGAAGAAATGGCAGATGGAGATGAAGGCGAGGAAGACGACAAGGGCGGCGACGGCGACATGGATGATGAATGACGGGAGAGCCGGTGGTATCGTCGCATTTTTTCCCCTGTGAGCTGATCAATGATCAGATGTAGGATTCTGACTTCAAAGAAGGGTGTGCCCTTGGGTAGGTAGGGTGTATACGAGGTTACTGTTAGTGTTTATTTTTTCACTCTGCAATAGGTTTTTCTTTGTACATATACTCTCGAAGATAGTTGAGCAATTTGATGTAAATCTTTCCTGCCAGTGATTTTGCCTGGTAACGATAACAGCATATGAACAGCTTTTGATACAGTTTGTAAAATGTTTGGATATGTGGCATCTCTGGTGGGGCCACAGGCACAAACGTGTACACAATCCTCACCCGCTGCTTCCGAAACGCATTTCTCTCCCGATCGGCGACAAAGGAAGGAAGGAAAAAAAATCTGCTCCGACTCCGAGCTGCGCCTCCCATGGAGTCCGTCGCGATCGCCACCACCTCCCGCTCCCTCCCGATCCGCTTCCCGCCGGCAGCGCCGCGGCGGCGCCGCGTCTCCGTCGCCGCCAAGCGTGCGTGCTCCCGTCCCCACAAGTTCTCAGTTCCCACCGTTGCGGCTCGCGGCAGTGCTGACGTCCCCGTTTGTGTTGTGTGCAGGGCGAGACGACGAGGCGGACGGCGAGGCGGCGAGAGGCTCCAGGACGTCCTCAGCCGGCGGCGGCGGGGGCGCCGGGCGCCGCGAGCCCGCCGGCCTCGCGCCGTACGGGCTCTCCGTCTCGCCCTTCTCCAAGGTACGGGCCCCTTCTGCGGGGGTGTCATCCGGTGGCCTGCCCGCCCCCCGATCTCACCCTCGGCCGCCGCGATCCGACGCGCCCCGCTCGGATCCGCGCGCGAATTTGTTTCCCCTGCCACCGCCGAATCAAACTCGACGAGTTGATTCGCGCGATCTCATGTTGACGGGCGCTGACCGGGCCGCCGTGGAATCTGCAGGACGCGGCGATGGGGCTGGTGATGAGCGCGGCGACGGGGAGCGGCTGGACGACGGGGTCGGGGATGGAGGGCCCGCCGACGGCGGGCGGCGCGGGCCGGCCCGAGGTGTCCACGCTGCCGTGGTCGCTCTTCACCAAGTCCCCGCGGCGGAGGATGCGGGTGGCCTTCACCTGCAACGTGTGCGGGCAGCGCACCACCCGCGCCATCAACCCGCACGCCTACACCGACGGCACCGTCTTCGTTCAGGTACTGTTGCTGCTGCTGTCATGTCTCATGTGTAGTGTCAAGTGCTGGACAGGGGTCCAGGTTGAGCTCATCTGAATCTGTTTTAAGCAATTGGGCTTGCTGGTGGTTATCCTTGCTTCATACTGTACGATGACAAGAGGTGATGAATATTTAAGCATAGTAGTGTAAACAAATGGAGGTTATTCCATAAAACAAATGGTGGTTGTCCTTGTTTTATACTGTATGATGACAAGAGGTGATGAATATTTAAGCATAGTAGCTGTAGTTAACAAATGGAAATTATTACCATAAGACATATGCTCTTGCACAGAATTTGTTCTCTGGCATCTGTAACATTTTTTAAAGGAAAGGCCTTAGCCCGGCTTTATATATAAAGCCACGGATGGCAGCAAGTATCAGTCATACAAGAATCCGATTACAACCCACACCAACTTAACATAGATCATCCCCTCACCCTCAGGTGCAGACAAAGTTCAAACACACGCTAGGGAAACAGATTAGTCTCTTAGTCTTGCATACGGGCTCCTCATGGGATCCATCACCTCCTCCAGAGCTTGCTTGTCGCCTGGCTTGCTAAGCAGCTTCCAGTCCTGCAGGTATATAGTCATTTTGAATATGCAATCTGCCCGGCATCTGTAACATTGAGCCTGAAGAGGGCCAGTCCATCTTGTATCAGAAGAGATGGCCTGGTACTACACAGATGAAAATAGCAGGCTGTGCTGTTTTAACCTGATACATGTTCATGTTATTCTTTCAGTGCACGACTCTGTTCTTTCGGTTAAATAAGCAAAACTGTTTGCGTTTAGTCAGCCAATAGATTGTAGGAACCTTTAATGCACTGATGTTACACTTTTTTGATATAACATAGTGGTGATTTTGACATACAAACTTGCTTCTGCATTAAGCTAGTATAAGGATGCTTTACTGGGTAGTGTCAAGTTGCGGTCTCATTACTTATTCATTGTAATAGATCCTGATTCTAAATATGTTACCAACCAACTTTTTTTATGCATTTTTTTTTTCATTTTTGGGCAAATATCTGCATTAGTGTTTTTTCTCATGCCTTGTTTTTCTGCCTGTTTACCTGATTGTCTTTGTATTATCAAAGCAACTCTTGTATTAACCTACGGATCTGCTGAACCATGAGTGCCTTTGTTATTGCATATCAGTGCTGCGGCTGCAACATATTCCACAAGCTGGTGGACAACCTGAACCTGTTCCACGAGATGAAGTGCTACGTCGGCCCGGACTTCCGCTACGAGGGGGATGCGCCGTTCAACTACCTTGACGGCGGCGAGGACGGCGACAACATCTTTCCAGTCCTCTAATCTGCGTCCCGGTGCATGACGGTGCTCTAATTTCGCGCCAGCGCAGTTAGCTCTATGTTAATAAACACTAGGCTGTATGTTGGTGTGGAACGGCGCCGTTCAGAACTTGTATATATGCAGTACAGATGTATATAAATAGCACAAGTGCAGTGGATAATGTGATGATAATAACAAGATACCGAGAATTCACTGCGTATGTGTTGCCTTTGTGTCTACTTGTTTTCTTCGGATGTCTTTGGAATGTGATGATTCTGTAACATTATTATGACATTATTCTGTAACGATCCCAGAGTTCAGTCTGCAAACGCCGGTCTAGGAAAAGTAGTACTGATATTTCACGAGCAGAGATACGAATTTATCCAAAATTCAGTTTAAAAAAACACTGCTATTTCAAGTACGTACACAAATTTCTCAGATTCCAAACGAGGCTGGTCAGTAGTAGTAGTAGTTCAAAAAACAGGAGAAGAAAACGCAGCCTGTTCTTTCTGCTCCCACTCCAGTGGAGTGCCTTCCCAGATTCCTTCCTCCAATTCCAATCCGGCCAACAGAGCGGATCCTGGCGCCGCCGCCGCCGCCGCCGCCGCCGCCGCCGCCGGAACCCTAACCCCTCCGCCGCCCGCCACTCCCACTCCACTCCCGTCGGAGCGGCAATGGCGAGGCGAAGCAAAGGTAACCAGGGCAACACAGTCCTCCCGAAAATTTCCCGCACTCTACCACCACCACCTACTTTCCCCTGATCTAATCGGACCGGCCGCAGGCGGCGGCGTCGGCGGCGGCGCGGACGCGGCGGCGAAGGGGGACGCGATGCGGGCGGTGTGGCGCAGGGGCGCGGTGCGGCTCGTGCTCGCCGCCGCCGTCGCCTGGGGGGTGCTCGTCCTACTTGCCCTCGCCTTCCACCTCTGGTCCTGCACCTCCTCCGCCTCCTTCCTCTCAGGTCAGGCCCGCTCCCGCCTATCACTCTCTCCTGCTGCCGGTCGCAGTGCTGCCCCTGGTCATCGTGCTTCCAGTTTGTTGTTAGTCGCTTGATTGGTTGATGATGCCTTGCTGTAGCGCTGCTATCCGTGTGCGCATTGGTTTGAAATGGGAGAGTTCAACGTGGGTGTTTTGTGATCCCGGTGACGAACTTGGGTGCTACTTTTAGGTGTAGATATTAGTTGACAGGCACAGATTTTTCTGATCAAAGGTTACCGCTAATGCTCGTGACTAAAACTTGATGCTGGTCGATTAACTTGCTTATCTCCTTGACACACGCATTAGCCGCCTCTGTTATGATGTTCTGTGCGTGCTTGTTCAAATCCGCATCCTCAAGTTAAATATATCTCCTCGGCATCTCTGTTGGGACTGCCTATGACGACCCCTTCGTGTCACCCTGACATGGCTTTCTATGTTTCGCGTCCGTGCAGCTCTCTGCAAAAACGACAGCGAAGTTCTCTACATGGCTGACCCAACGGGCCTCTCATCGAAACCGCTCCACCGTAAGATCCGCGGCTTGCAATTTTGCAATGGTAACGTGTCCTCTTTCATGGTCTAAACAATTGGTGGGTCCTTCGTTCTACAGGTTGCTCGATACCCGTCGCGGATGATCCGGATGCTGTCGTGATTCCAAAGAGGACTCCGAATGCGATCGTCAAGAAGCTGTCGTATCTAACAGTTGACAAACGGGACAAGGATTCTCCGCCGTTGTTTGGAGGACGTCAGAACTGGAAACAGAGGGAGGAAAGCTTTAAGCTCAATGCTACCATGAAGGTAATCGGCTGGCTTTAACACATGTTTATATGTCATATTTATTTCTCTTAATTACCGAACAGAGTGATAAAGATGCGGCGAACAGCTACATTATTTGAATTTCAGTAGATTGTCAGTGAAACATGTATGGGTTTATCCCGACTTCTAAACAAGTGGATATGGTAGTAATGCAACTTGCATGACTAACTCAGGAATTGCCCCATTGAGCAGTCTTATTTTTTAACCGAAAATTAATATTCTGAATATTTGATGTATTACTATGTGCTTGCTCTGCATGTTGGCATCTTATAAGATTAACCACTGTTGGGGAAATCGTTAACTGGTAACTTATCGGTCAGCTGGCGAGTTGGGGATTAATGGACTAATCGGCCAGTTAATCAATTTATCAGCCGATTAATCAGTTTATCGGCTACTCGGTGGCCCTCCGAGTAGGGATTAATCGGCCAGTTAACTGGTTAATCGGCCGATTTTTTTAACAGTGAGATTAACGGACAAGGCACGCATGATGTGTAAGGTGGGTTGGAAAAAAATTAAGCCCATAATTTACCTGATACTTACTCGTTTTCAATCTCATAGAGTTTGCTTGCTAGAAATGATAACATTTCATTGTGGGAAAAGTATGCACACTATTAAGTTTATTGTTTGCACATATGTACCCATTGACTTGCTTTTTTTCTTTGTTTGACCAATTACATAGTAAAACACATATCATGACTAGAATCTGTACTAAAGTTAGGTTGGGGGGTAAGTTTGAAGTGCTTGCTTCCAAGATAAAATATCAACTGCAGTTTATTCATTGTGTCTAAAGAAAATTGCACATTGTCCTTCAAAGGGAATAGCTTACTCCAACCTCTTATCTTCATCATGTTCTAAATCTTTGGTTACTAATGGTTTATTTTTAATTCACTGAAGCTAATTACCAAAGAAAGTGATACAGGTGTGGGAAAGAGCTACATTATCTTCAATTCAGTAGTTTACTCTGAAACATCCATGGATTTATTGTTACTTCTAAATGTGTGGGTCTGATATTAAATCACATGTCTGACTCTAACGCAGGAATTTGCCCATTTACTAGTCTAAATTTTAACCGAAAAATAATATTCTGAATATTTGAAGTTTGATATTTCACTATGCACTTGTTCTGCATATGTGGAATCTTGTTAGCTTAACGGAAAAGGTGCACATGATGTGCAGATGGGGGTGGAAAGTGGAAACATCCTTAAGCTCGTTGTTTACCTGAAACTTGCTCTGTTTCAATCTCATAGAACTTGCAAGAAATGGTAACATTTAATTCTGGGAAAAGTATGCAGAAGATGAAGTTTATTGTTGCACGTTCTGTAGTCGATGTCTCTTTTTCCATTCTTTGAGTAAGTGGAGCACGTAAAGATACTGGAATATGTACCTGAGTTGGAATGGTGGTAATCTTATCAACTGCAAATTTATTCATTGTGTCTAAAGGAAATTGCACTTTGGTCTTCAGAAGGAATAGCGTACTCCCACCTCTTGTTTTCTTGATGTTATGAATCTTCAGCTATTGATGGTTTATTTTAATTTACTGAACTTTCTTCCAAGTGGATGATCATGGTTTGTTGTGATGCTCAGGTGCACTGTGGATTTATGAAAAACAGTGGCGCAGACATGGATGATGTTGACATGGAGTACATACAGAAATGCAAATTTGTGGTTGCCTCCGGTATTTTTGATGGTTACGACATTCCTCATCAACCATCAAATATTAGCCTTCGGTCTCAAAAGTTGTTCTGCTTCTTGATGGTGGTGGATGATGTATCCCTTGACTTTATTGAAAAGAACGTCACTGTCAGAGTCGACAATGCAGGGGGGAAATGGGTTGGTATATGGCGACTTGTAACATTGCATCACCCTCCATTTGATGAACCTAGAAGGAATGGAAAAGTACCAAAGATATTGACGCATAGACTGTTTCCTCGAGCTTGGTATAGCATTTGGATTGATGGGAAAATGGAGCTTATGGTTGATCCGCTGCTTATTCTTGAAAGGTTTTTGTTTCTGAAACCTCAACCAAGGTCATTTTGCTTTGTTGAAGGCCTGAAAATAGATTTACCGCTGTTAATTCTGTGCAGATACCTGTGGCGGGGGAAATATACATTTGCTGTGGCTGTCCATAAGCACCATAGAAGCATATATGAGGAGGGTGATGCAATCAAACGGAGGAAGCGATATGCTCGGCCTTTGGTCGATCTTCAGATGAAGATATACTATCACGAGGGGATGGAGCCTTGGGAAGCAAACAAAAGGATGCCCAGCGGTGAGTGGATATATGTTTCCCCCACTAAGTTAGACATCTATTTGAATCCGTTAAGCAAAGCCTAGGGTGTTGTTTCTGAAATAACTGATGCTTCACTCCGCATCTTCTGTATTTCTGTTGTGCTACCATAGTCGCCTCAATCCCCAGTGCTGATTAAACAAAACTTGCAGATGTGCCAGAGGGAGCGGTGCTGATCAGAGAGCACACGACGATAGCCGATCTGTTCAGCTGCCTCTGGTTCAACGAAGTCAATCTTTTCACTCCTCGTGACCAGCTCAGCTTCGGCTATGTGCTTCATCGGCTCGGAGACGCTCTTAAACTCTTCATGTTCCCCAACTGCGAGTACAATTCATTGTTTGTCTTGCACAGACACACAAGGGAGCACTCGTCGAAGGTCGAGTGGGCTAAGACGATCGACGAGATCGTGAAGAAGGGATTGAAGGAGAGCAGGGGAGGGTTGGGGCTGTGGACTCCGTATCCCGCAGACCTCAGCTCTGTTGAACTCCCCGCTGTAAAAAGAACTTCACAGGCATCATGATATTTTGTTGTGTAAAGTAGAACACTCCTTTTTTGGGTGGTGTGAGCAATGTAATTTGATGTAGATTCTGCTGCAGATGAGATACGAATTCACTACAGGTTAGTTCTTTGAATTCTGTTACTTTTGACAAAAGTTGCAACATTAGTCTGTAACTGTATGTAAAAAATGTCGGTGGAACAGATCTGATATTCAGAATCGTTATTTCAAAATTTGGGAACATGTGACCATAACCATTCCAGACTTAAATTGCCTTGAATATATAAATAGGAGATATAGTGTCTGAATGTTCATCACTAGAAAAACAGAAAAAACGCCACGATATCAGAACATAACTTCCTGCAACAACAGCTATAGTCGATCAGGTTTTAAACCCCTGAAGTACAAGACAGCAATAACAAGACTAATCATAATTCAGCTAAAAAAACAAGCCTAATCATAATCTTAGACAATAGCGAAGACGAACCGCACTCTCTTTGCTTATAAATAATCGTCATTCATTGAGATGTAGCAAAGATGTATCGCACGCTCTTTGCTTATCGATATTTGTCATTCATGGAGACGATACAAACAATCACTTTTATATTCTCTGATCTACAAAATGTTGTCTCTACATGCTCATCAGGAGCATCCCTGAATGATCCAGGCCTCACAGGAACCAACTTGACTGGAGCACCAAAGATGGCGCGCACCTCCTACCATCCAAGCTGAACACGAAGCCAGGCTGCAAGGTGGCCTTCTGGCCCAGATGCAAATTCAGAAACCCTTCCAGCTGGATCTGTTCTGGCGCCCCCTCGGAACAACCTCTCCGCACGCTCACGCCCCAGCCTAGGTCATCGTCCGGCATATCTGACAGCGCAACAGCCCATTTCAGCTGCTTCGGGTTCGACCTCTTCACCTCGACCCAGGCCCCGATCCTAGAGTCCTCGTCGAGCTTCAGTTCAAGATCGACACACCCTCCAGCAGTCGGTTTGCGCTTCCGAGGAATTACACACGGTCCGTGCACGGCCGCAGACATAGTCAGCTTCATTTCATCGTGTATTCGACATGAGATCTGCCCGAATCCGGTGAAAATACTGCTGGCTTCACCTGATGAGCTTTTCACAGCTGTTGAGACCAGCTCGGCGAGAGAAGCTGCAAAGTTCTGTGACTTTAGTATCAGGCCAGCAGCGTGCTTGTGGCGCTTACGCAGCAACGGTGGCCTCAGCGAGGAACGGAAGCTGGGAAGCCAGTGTCCCTGTCAAGAAAACTGGCACCTGAGATATTAGCAGAAAAAGTGATATGTGCGTGAGTACAACTGCATGGACGAGGAAATTACCTCTCGGATGCTTGGATCAGTTGAAAAATCATCACACCTTGCTCCTACTGGCACAGCAGCAAGAGAGAAGTTGTCATTGACATTTGCCAGGTACATCACCTTCGACAGCACAAGAGGGCTCCCAACGAGATCATTTTCCTGAAATAAGAATCTTGAGTCGGTGGCAAGCTCTGCCACGAGAGAGTCCTTCTTTCGAACAGTGGTGTGGAACGCAAACTGTGAACCGATGCCAGGATTTGCTTCGGAGGTATCTGGTGCTGTGGATTCTTTGTCTTTTAGCGCTAGAGCTCCGGAAAAATTGACGAGGCCCTTGACCCGGGTGCTCTCTTCTGCAAACGGGCCGATCTTACTAGACTTGAACAGCGTGAGCACCTTCTCGACTTTCTCCTGCCTCTCCCTCAGCTGCATTATGTCGTAAAACGCCTGTCGCTGCAACCGCTTCAAGATGTCTACCTGATGTTAAAAAGGAGAGGATAAATGATAAGAGATCAATATGAGTTGGCTCTTTCTTGTCATTGTCTTCCGAATATACATGGAATCAGAGGACAGACAGAAAGCATTTCTACGAAGAAAGAAAGGAGAATAAGAATGAGGTAGGCTACCAATTGGATACCCACTTCACAACAGGCCATGATGCTGAAAGATGTATGTTAGAAACAACAGTGAGTATCTCAAAGCTCACAGAGGAATAATTGTGTTTCTCGCTGATGTAATTGAGACATTTCATCCCCCATACTATTTTTTTTCAAAATTATTAGATTTCGTAGATAGCATAATCGCAGATTTCAAACAAATGTGCAGTCATAGACCCTTATAGATCTTCAGGGCTGGTCAATGCCAACAAAAACACCCCCCTTGCAGGTTTTATCTACTGTAGTAGCCTGTGCCCTGCAGGTTCACTAATAAATCTGAAAGAAGCTACTTCAGGCCACAACAATTCAGTTCAGCAGTTGTAATTAAGCACAAGACATGATCATTTTTACTCGAGATGGAAAAAGAATCCTTCAACCGGACCAAATCGCTTGAAAGAGCCACCTATGTATGCCAGCAGCATTGTTCTACTATCTTCCCCTCCACAGAAACCCTCACGAGTACCATCAACATATCATTACAGATCTTCAGGACTGGCCATTCCCAACAAAAACACCTTATTTTCAGGCTATCTACTCTACTCTAGCTTGGCGTGCACCACGATAAGCAACCATTCTCACCTCGGTTGCAGGGTATTTACTCTAAGATCGTTTGCCAAACACTTTTCTTTGGCAAAACTCTACGCGAAATACATCTGAAGGAGCTAATTCAGTCACAGCGAGTCAGTTCAGGAGTAAAACCAAGCAAGAGGGCGATTCAGTTCAGTAAGTGGGTGCCGGCGGCAGTGGCGGGTCGCGCTTACCGAGTTGGGGCCAGACTGCCGAGGAGGAACGGGAGGGCGGCGGAAGGAGAGGAAGAAGCGCCTGGTGGAGTCGGCCACGCCGGCGGCCCGGTCCACCGCGCACGCCCACGCCGCGTCCATCCTCGCGCGGCGGCCGCCACCCGCCCGCCCGCTGCTGCGTGTTGCGCCGCCTTGTGTATTGCCCTCCGCGCGCCTGTGGCCGCTCGCCGGAGCGCCGCCGGGGTTGGGGGTGGCGTGAGGGAAGGAGTAGGCTTTCGCTGCCTTTTTCGTCAGTCGGTCTCTGCTGCTTTCGCCTGGTGGCTTCGAAGCTCGCCGGTTTTGGGCCGCGCGAGCATAGCGGGCCGGGCTTCCGGGCCGAGTTCGTACGCGTACATTGGGCCGAGTTGGGCTTCAGGTCTGGGTAGAGAAATTGCAGCAGAAAGAATATCGATGCTTTTGTAACAAATTCAGCAATAACATTTTCCATGACAATTTTAATACAGTATTTTGTGAGTAGAGGTTTGACAAAGCCCACATGCATTCTAGAAACCAAGTGAACTGTGAGAGGATGACATGTCGGCGCTTTTAAAAATAGAAGTTCGTAAAAGTATACATAAACTAGGAAGACATGTCGGCGCTTTTGGTAGCAAATTCAACAATAACATTTCCCATGACAATTTCAATATTTTATTCGTATTTTGTGAGTAGAGTTTTGACAAAGCCCACATGCAGAAACCAAGTGAACAGTGAGAGGATGATACTAGAAAAGGAAACCTCCTAAAACAAAAGGAAACATGTTTGAGTTGCAACGGGTCAAACGGCGATGCACATTACATTACACACATCTCATGGAACTTGGAAGCTGTACAGTTTAGAGTAACACAGAAGGGATAGCAACGGACAGCGTCTCTTATTCATATCTTCCTTGCCTTCTGGACATAACTGTACCGAATCACCGCATCGATTCATATACAAGGACCAAAGGTGTGCACTAGACGAAGGTAGCCATGGAGACGATGGCGGAACAAAGCAGCGGCCTTCATTAGAGCGAAGATTTCTCCGGAGATCAAACTCTGCGCGACGGGGGTCAACGGGAACTGACGAGGAAAGGATGTTGGCATACGCCGCACTCTATTGTCTCTGAACCGGATGCCGGAACCTGTACCTGTAGGAAAAGCTGGGTTAGATACCATGTTTCGACATCGGTACTGACTGAACGAATGTTATCCGTAGTGGGATGGCATGCAGCTGTGATAAACCTGAAGGTGTACTGTGCAGATGGGGCATGCGACCTCTCGCATTCGCTTGCCAGAAGATCCATCCGAAGATCGCGAGCCTGTCGAGGAACCAACACATTTATAACAGAATAACGGACACTGAAGAGGACGCGTCTGAAATGGAACATGTATATGAAGACACAAACCTGAAGATGTTTTCTTATTTATATCCATTGCTTCCTGTATCAGACCAGATCAGAGATTGTGTCATGTCAGCATTATTTTTTCAAGTATGGAAAGTTTGCGAGGTAATCAGAGTTTTCCCATATTTTATCACTCCTTTCTACATGCCTGATAATATAGAAAAGAAACAAGTGCAGGAAATCATAACACAAACACCAGGACACCCTACAGTTTATACTCTACAAGAAACATGCGTGATGTTCAGTAATGTCATTTCCTGGTTCCATGTGCTTCGCAGTACTGAATGGTCCGGTAACATAGTATGTTGAGCCAAGTACATGGTATGTTGTATGAATATTGCAAGCTCTACTAGCTGGCTAAAGAACCGAAATAAGAAACCAAAGCGCATACCTGAAGTTTTTTGGCAAGATCCTCATGACTGTGAACAATAGGTCGATTTGCTGCTTCCTTTGCACTGTTCAGTCTTCTAGAAACTTCAGCCTATCAGAATAGGAAAAAAAAACATGGCACTGTTATCATTCATTGAGAACTCAGAATGGTATAAACCTCTCCCCAGAAGTAATGGGGTAAAGGATGGAAGAAACAAGAAACATAGGCATAACGGCAAGAAACATAGGCATAACGGAAAGGGGGCTACCAGTCCCAAGTCCCAACACTGCACATCAGTGCTCAAATAAGAAGTTGGCAGCTGCTTTTGCCCTTAAACATGATATACTTCGCCAAGAAAATGTGGTGGTATTGACTGAACCAAAACTTAAGAATGGTATACCCATTTTTTTTTGAACAAAGACAGGCGCCGGAGGCGCCAATTTCATTCAGCTCAATGAAAAAATACAGACACTAACATGGCACACCCTCATTTCCCCCAACAGCACAGTAACAAGGAAGCATAACTAAGATATGATTCCAATTTGCATGAGTTCAACACCTGTTCCGGCCTCTTGGTGATTTAAATGACCAGTGGAGCCCCAAGTCAAAGAGCTAATAGCTATTAATATCTCAAGCCTCAAGAGGTTGTTTAAGTGTACATGCTCACTAAGCAACACATGCACCAAAAGATCTGCATAGCATAAATCACAACTGCGACTGCAATATAAGAGCATGAAGCAAAAGAACACTACCATGCATTTGTCGCAAACTCGGACTGGTTGAGAATCAGCATCTGAATTTAGAGGAGTCCTTCCTTGGGTGCACTTATCGCAGAAAACATCACCACAGTTTCGACAGTGATGCTGAATATACAGGTTCACGACATTAATTAACGTATCTCAAGTGTACATCATCAACATGTCAATAGTAAACTGTTCTTACCCTGCGGTTGAAGGCACTGAAGTCTCCCGCACAGCCGGTGCATTTATTGACCGCTTCATCTGGGACCTGACAGTAAGATGCAGAAAACAGGATATTATTATTACTAACAATAGAGCCTATCAATATTAGGTAAGCAAATTATATATGAACTCTAAACTTTCTTCTAAAGAGCTTTCGTGCATTTCTAATTGAACTGCGATATCTATAGAATTAGTTTCTGCAATATATGTTTGCAAATGCAGTAGAATAGAAGTTCAAACAGTTCATCAACAGTTATTAACAGAATCTGTATAATGGTAGAATAAAACACAGCATGAGCGTCATTCGTACAAGCGAAATGACAGATTGAAAGATTAACAGACAATAATTGAGTTACAGAAGGATATAATTGGTGCATCTCCAAAATTTCACATTGCAAATAAGCAGGTAATAATTCAATAAACACTTACAAGCATGCCTCATTTCAGATGGAGGCAGAGAAAGAACTTACCCAGTGGTCTTTCTCCTCAATCATGGGCTTCATTAAGTTCCTCCAATCAAGGAAATTCTTCCTCTTCTCAGTTTGCGGTTCAGAAGGGCTGGCAGCATCACTAACTGCTTTACTTCTCGAAATGCTGCTTCCACCCATCTCCTTGAACTGTAGTACAGTAAACTTAGTGTCAACTATTTTTTCCATAAACAACAAATACCAACACCTCAAAATCAGAACAAACTGAATCATAAAACAGAAAATATCATCAATTGCAGATGCAAACCTGCACAGACGCAGCTGTCACAGTGTCCAGAATGGTGTTGGTTGTATAGCTGCTTGACTTAAGCCTTATTCTTCTTGCTTCATGATCAACTGAACTCTTTGACCAAAAGGCAAATATAGAAGAATCTAACACCTAGATATAGAAGCTACCAGACTTAGTCAAGCAAATCTTAAGAAGGAAAAAAAAGTTTTAAACTTTGATGGAAGAAGAGCTTGTCACTTACATCCCATCTAGTTACATTCTCAAGGGAATATATCCTCAGTGTTCTACTAGTGTTGGGATCAAGCATCCGAATCCCATCCAAACCAACCTGCATGAGGTACAATAGGGTAAGTAATGATTAGCAGGGATTACTGGTTGATTACTCTAGGCATTGATGGACCAAGCACAACAGCATAACAACCCTACCCTACTCCAGTACTCAATGAAGTCAGATTTTTCGAGAAATTAAATGAAGACTGATTGCTAATCAACAAAATGACCATCTCATAATTCCTGATATAACATCCGGTTGATTAGCTAGTAACTAACTGCACTTGCCCTTTACTCTGAGCTAGATTGCATGCCACAATTGTTCATTTTTTTCAGGTCGAAACCCACCTATTAAATTGCATAACCTCTTCAGCCTCTGCAAACAGTTCTAT